>NC_089624.1:2404961-2705581 GCF_039881205.1 Euwallacea similis
CGCTCAAAATTCACATAGTAATGCTCATTTTCACAACTTTGAACGGCAATTTTCAAGAGGTGGATCAAAGGAAAAGAAACGATCGCTTACTATTAAGTTCTAGCAAACTTCTGCGCTAATAATGAACTGCGTCAAACTTACCTACAATATAATTTCTATAGAAAGGCGCATTTCGAGGTTTGGTAATTTTATCACTTTTTCGGTTTTCCTGACATTTATGTGGGTTTTAGCAACTCGGGTATAATTTATTCCAAAATGAAGTAATTATTTTTCTGCTGAAAAGGTGCGAAGCGGATGTTCCTTCCATCATTGTGATCAGATTCAACAGTTTATTTAGTCAGCATTGCAAGCGCAGCTAATCTATCGATTTCGGCACAATATAAATTATAACAAAGAGCTAACTAGAGCGTTCGATCGTTAATTTAACATTCAACGTTCTAAATAAAAGCAATCAACCGATTCTCTCGTTGTTTGGCAATGCGTAATTTGTTTCATCCTACATTCACGCTATAGTTTAATTATGAAATTTGCATTAGATCGTTGTTTGTTTATTGAAGAGGGCATCATAATTATATGCTTATTATCCTGCTTGAGCAAATTCTCCTTTAAATCCGTTCAAATGCATTTTTATTGCCTGTTTAAGAGATGTCGATTAAATGAATGAGGGAAATAAAACTATCGGAAAATAGGAGCTTTCGGCGAGGTTTTAACCCTTTTATCCTGAAACTTTGCCACTCTACTCAATGACCCGTCGCTCCGCATACAAACTTCGGAATTTGAGAAAGTGATTTCGCCCAACAAGAGCCGAATTACTATTGTAAAAATTGCTACTGATTACGTGGTGCAATGAGAGAAATGAGTTTTTAAGGATTTCCTTTCAGCAATTTAATTGGTCTAATTTTTTGAGAAGCAAAAATCCCTTAATTGGAGAATGCTTATTAAGTGTCCGGCGCTATTCGATAATTCTTAGAGAGACGAAAAGCAAAAATTTTCAAAGTAGAAAGTTTGTATTCCGGGTCATTTGCGCGGCAATTTTTTCACAGTATTTGAACAAACCTTGAACCGAAGATAAAGCAGAAAGACGGTGTGTAGAAAAATCAACGTTAATAAGAAATGCACACATGGCTGGGTTCCAAAACGTGACCTATCTGGCACAGGAGGCCGCGACTGTTCTGTTTTAGAAAGAATTCTCGATTCGTTTGACTTCCAGAGTTTATGTACTACCTCTTAAACTCCCTTTAGCAATCTAGAAACGTTACTAACGAGCACACTGGAACTACATTCGAATTTCATTTGCCGAAAGGTTGCGTCTGATAGCTAATCTCCCTAAAACTTTGGGAAACGTCCCGAGGTGTTTCATTTCTCGCAAACTTTAACTCGGTGCTTGAAATTTGAGAGATGAGGGAGCGACGCTGTTTGCACGTGGGATTTTTAATCAAATGCAATTGGATTGGAACTTCTGGGATTATCTGAGAGTAATCCAGCAGGGATAATCCTCTATTATGTATTTTCGCAATTCGCCAATTTGCAATATTTGAGTGAGCATCCCTAAACATTTCAGTGACCTTAAACTCTCTAAAACACGTACGCCTCTGGAGAAAGTCGTGTTTTACATTTACCTACGACTATCAGTAGCAATTAGAAGCCTTAAATCTTGGTTTTAGGACAAAAGCGACGTCGAGGCTTTGCGAAGATTTGGGGAGGTATTTTTGTTGCTCGAACAAACGGTTCTTGGGATTTTATTAGATTTCGGGAAAAGCTCGAACTTTTTGTGCGCAAACGAGGAAGATCTGATAATTTTTACAATTTCGAAGGGGATTTGTTATTTAGATTTATTTTAAATTCTTGATCTGGCGTTTTCTTTAAGTGTTATTACTAAGTACGGACTTCACCCAACTTAAACAATGCGAAGGAACAGATTCTTAATAAATGAGTTAGCCTGAAAAGGTGTTGAATATCTCGTAATTGGATGCATTGTCACTTTATAATGTCCTAAATATATTTCTGGAATTACACCAGTGGAGTTAAATCTAATAATGCATAATGTCTCCCTTACAAGCTGATTCAAATTATTCGTGAATAAGTAAATGAATGTGCAGGTAGACAGATGAAAAATGGGAAGGTTCAGTCTTCCTGAGGAACGAAGATAGACTGGACCAGATTGGATTCCACAAAAAGTTTATTTTTCGGGGTCCTCCTAGGTGTGGAGATGAAAAATACCATTTCCAAGCATTTCCGGCAAGTGAAGGAAGTTGAGGCTACCCACTTTTTAACATTCATATGGGGTCTTTTTCAATTTGAATGAAAATTTCTCTTTAATGCTTACTGGAGCTTTGTGAAAAATGTTGTTAATTCCGACTGTTCAAGAAGAGTTATTACAATTAATTGTGTAATTTCCGGAAAAAGGTTAACAGGGTTTTATTGAACGTAAGCTTTCAGTAACGTGCTTCTATATAAGGTCAGTCCGGCTTTGCAAGAAATAGACGTTTTTAGAAATTCATAGATAGAATGGATTCAGACCACTTAAGGTGTATCTGGGTTAGCATAACGTACATTTTAAATTAAAAAATTACGTGTTTTGAAAAATTCATACGATATAAGAATGTCAAGTCACGCTTTTTGCTTTTTTGGTATCGGTTTTTAAAGGTATTTCTATTTGTTGCTGTTCAACAAAACACCCTATTCATATAAATCCTTTTTTGTAAAGTATTCAATAAATTCCTATTAGTTAGTCGGGGATTTGAAAAAACATTTTGGCCATAAATTTGTGATTAGTATGACTTTATAACTAATGATTCTGTAAATTTCAGATTCCTAAAGCCAATTAAGGTTTATAAAAATTATAATCATTTAATAACGTTCATTGAGAAAAAAAATGTGCCGTTCGAATGAATGTGAATAACTAAGAAATTCTGAAAATTTCAAACTTTTAAATCCGAGTTTTCTTAACAATTTCAAGATCTCTTTTTCAAATCCTAATAGTCAAAAATATTTTAATATCCAAGAAGTTTTCTTAAGTTAAATAGGCAGAACTACACTGAAGAGTTCCTCCTAACGTGTAAACTTAGAAAATGTCGTTGAATAATAGAATTTTATCCATTCGCTCTATTTTTTTATTACTTTCTATATTTTCTATGAAGAAATATTTATCCTTCTTGGTTTTCTTCGAATTTAAGCAGAAAAGCAACGAAAAAATCTGCATTTTTTTAATTCAAGACCTTCTGCCGTACTTCAAGATCCTTTTAATCAAGTTGAGTTGACTATCAAAGAGTTTCTCTCAAGTTTTATTCGAGTTTCTGGCTGAAGAACTGCTTGGGAACTGAATCAAAGGGCCCTAACTCAAACAAAATGACAAGTAATAATAGCAAGAAACAATTCTAACTTTGAGCTTTATTGATGAGCACATAAAATGAACTCGGAATAGTGAAGAATCTAGAAGGTATTTTGAGCAAATTTCGAAAATATTTGTTAAATTTATCAAAGAATGTATGGTCCAACATTTTATTTTATGTTCGCGGAAAAACAATAATACATGAAATTGTAATATAGTTTTGTGATTCTGCTATAAAAGCGTTATATTCAATAATCCGGAAATTTCATCCTTCCACACTTTTTATGCCGTCGTAAATGTCTGTTTCACTGAAATCCATTAGCACTGATAGACAAGAGCTCATATTCATCAGTTATCGATTCCCCACAGTCGGTCAGGTCAAAATATTGAAAGCCCTTCAATCGATTCCCTTTGCGCCTACAAATTGTTTGCGCTTTCTTCGATGGGTCACGAATTAAAAATCTCACTTTCGGTCTGCCATGTTCAAGCCATTGTTAAACCTAACAAAGAAATAAATTACCGTTCATTGCAGTATTGAGATTTTAAGAGTCTCAGCATGGAAAGTGGGTCATAAACATTCTACTTCTTGGAAGGGGAAAAAATATGGGAAATTTATAGATGTTTGACCGAGTTGGGAATTTTCCAACATCCAAGATTTATTTTACGAGTATTTTATACAGTTTAGAAGTTATTTTTGGCAGCCTGGCACCGAACAACTTCTTTACATCCGACAGGAGCAATTTTAAAATCGTAATTTATAGTCGGAAGCTCTTAATAACTGTACGAGCAACGATTTTAAGTTTATGTTACGACCCTCGTTGCCCCGCAAATTGAAGTGCATCTTTTATTCATGGTTCCAGAACTGAAACACATGGACCGACGAGGCGACGTCCCATACCTTCTATAAAAGACATCCGTTCTCAATCGTAAAAATGTTACATGCACATCTATCATTTTATATTTTAGTTTAAAAGGTTTCGAAAATAGCTACCTGCCTCTAAAAAGGATTATAAATATGTTCTATACGTTTGAGGCGGATTTTTTATTTTTTCTTTTACTTTGTTTGGGAATAATGGCTGACACAAGTAGGGGTCGTTGGTGCGGTAGATTTACACACAATTCTCAGTTAAATTAATTAAAAATAACATTTATCTTTTATTAAAGGCCCGATCGAAATAGTTGTTAACGTTAGAGCGACAAATCACCATTTTCAGAGCTTAGGAAAAAATTATTGCAAAAACGAAAAAAAAACAGAACTGAGGTGTATGGATTTTGAATATATAAAATACGTGAAACATTCTAAAGATTCCTTGTTTCAACAGCTAAGGAACAATAATTTTTTTAATAAAAGCTGAATGTAAATATTCAATTAGTTTCAACTTAGAATAATATGCAATTCCTTTGCTCCATTCACCCCTACTTGTGTGTGAGACCTTATTCCCAAACAAGACAAAAAAAAAATTATTATGCAGCAGATGTGCATGGAGTGTGAGGGGTTTACAAATTCTAGTTCATGGTAAGTATTTTACGGTTCCAGAAAAGTGTTAAAAGCTTATAAACAATATTGACTGCTAACCACTAATATTACCATCTTCTTGTAAAATGACACTTTTCCGGTATTAAAAAATTCTTCCCCTTCATCGATCTGATATCGTTGAAGATATTTTTATTTTCCTTGTATTTTTTCTATTATGAGATACACATATGGCAGAAAAAATAGCAAGTATATTTTTATGACAAATCAGTAATTGTCTTATCCATTAAATCGATCTATGTGTGTTTAAGGACGTTTACGAAAAAGTTCTCGGAGCCGAATTAATACGTTTTGGACGATAAATTGAAGCTTATTAATTATTCACCCAACTTCCTTTGGAATTGGAAAACAATAAGAAAAGAAGAAAGCTGCGAGAGTGGAGCCCCCGGTAATTTTAATTAAAGACGAAATTCCTTTCGGTCCAAAAAAGAGAGTCATTTCAATAAACAGCTCCGGCTGCCTGAGAATATAAAGCTAGCATTGTATAATTCGCAAAATAGGAGAAGTTGCGAAACTTTTTATTTGTTTTCGTTGAATGCTTCGTTTTTTATCCGGCCAAGTTTTCAACTTGTCCTCAGGGACTCATAAACCTATTGGGACAGAAAGTTTTGCGCTTAAAAGGGATGTTTTTGCCTTTAACGACGCTGTTTTTAAATGCGTTTTTTGGCCTTTTTCACGCTAACGAATTTTGAGCAAAAAATTGTAATGATTGTTTAGATTTTTTATGCTTCTTTTTTCATCTATCTTGATGTGCATACCTTACATGGGAGTTCTATGAATTTTCCTATATTTTTAATAATATTTTATTGCATCGTTGGAGATAATATATTGCTTTATAATTTATCTCTCCTGGGCAATGAGGCAGTTTTGCTTTAATATCCATAAGTTTAGCTCGACGCTTTAATATCCATAAGTTTAGCATTCTGCATATTATGGGGTTACTTTCAATACTGTTATGAGGAAAATTCGTGTGGATTATTGGTGCTTATATAATATGGTGTTCAAAAGCACTAAATTGTAAATTGTAAATAAAGCAAAAAACAACTTGACTTGAAAGTTGCTCGCTTTTTGCATTTTTCAAACTATTAAAAGGTGCTCCGTGTATTATGTATTCCTAGGGCCACGGTAACTTTAGCCCTTTCTGCTGAAGAGGTTACCTATCTCACACAGGGATGTAACAAGAATATAAATTGCTACCATGTACGAAAAGGAAAAATATTAACTCCCACTTAAACTGAGAACTAAGAATAATTCACCTGAGTTACCCTCACCGAGGGAGCTTAATGATACTCCAGACATATTGTCATATATTCATTTATGGATAGAAGTTATGGATTTTTGGTTCAACAGATTTGATGGTCCATAGCTATATTATGATGTGTCTTTTAAGTTGCGAAATATTGAGTATTTCTATAACATTTTGAGTTACTCAAATTCATTTCAGATACACTTCTAAGTGATATAGAATTTAAATTGGTTTTTGACAAAGTTTTGAATAGACTATATAAGTAATTTTCGCACTTGGTCGAAGATAATTCGTGTAGTTTTTAGCAGCGAGGACCATTATTTTTCGGGAGCTTAAAATATCTCCTAATCCAACAGCTTCTAAAGTAGAGGATAAAAATCTACACAAACTTTACAGCTCGCATGTTACTTCTTTTCAAGAAACATACGAGGCCAAATTTCACAAAGATCTTTTAGTGTATGGCTACAAGATGAAATCTAATTTACCGCGAAATGAAAAGGAACTGGGCTATTTGATTTAGGGACAGTTGTCGCTGATAACCGTCGTCCTTTAATCTCGTAATGTGGAAACAAGTCAAAGGTTCTTTACCCTCTTCAAATTTCTGGTCTGGTAGACCTTTAGTCTCAGACGAATGGGACAAGATCTGTTCATTTCCAAGGGCGCAAAATTGTATATTAACCAGGATAATTATCGTAATTACGAAATTCAGTTATTATCGAGCCCACGGGGTTTCGCGCCTACTTACATCAAAATCGGGCTAATCTTCCCGTCTTGGCAAACTTAGTTATAAGGACTTTAATGTCGTACATGCAAAAGCTTCTCCGAAGGTTAAATAGGTAATTTATCGAGGAGCAATAAAAATAGTTCCTTTCCTTGGATATATGATAAACCTTTAAGTTTAAATACTCTTAATGGATTTTCCTGGATTTTTTAAGAGATATAATAATTCCCATTAAGATTCCCGCAGAAACACGTCGGGAGTGAAGGCAATTTATTTTCCTTATTTCGAGCAATCTAATCGAGATTCCATTAAACGAGCCGTGTAACCCGACATGAGCATTAACGTCCGAATTTCCCAGCTTGGATTTTTTGTTCTACCAGAATGGAATTCTTAACAGGTTTCGCCCCACAGTTAGTGAGCATATCCTGTATCGATATTTTTTTTCGTGTATTGGAACAAATAAAAGGCCGCCCCGGAATCACGTAGGTAATACTCTTTAAGACTATCGATATTTTATGCCCTTAGTATTTTGCCCTACCAAAATCCTATTGGTATGCAATTGGTAACTCTTAAATCCCCCCTTTCAACAAGGATTATGTTGGGAACGCAGGGAAGGAAAATTGACTGGAAACAACTTCTTGGGAAAGTATTAAATTCCATATTTTTACTGGAGCCGGGTTTTTATAACGAACTTAATTGGATGTTATTAAAGTAGCTCACTTTCCTTTTAACAGAAAATGGGACCGACGTGAAATAGAAATATCGTCGAAACACATAGTTTGGCCAAAAATCAATTGCAATGATCTGTAGAAGGAAGAAAATGAATTAATGGTTAGTAGTAAGTCACTAAATTGGATTTTTAATTTGGATCAAAAACTTGACATAAAATCTGACTCAGCAAAGAGAGAACGATAGACGGTCGCTCGTGTGTTCTTCATCAAGTTCCAACATTCGGGAGAGGATTTTCAGGTAAGCCGCTTAAGTTACCAGCATTACGGAGTATTTTGGGGATATAGTTGAAAGTTGGGAGCTAAATTGAGTTTGATTTTGTGAGGTGGCTTCGTTATAGAATGTCGATAAGGGTCTTTTTGTGAAAATATATTCTCAGCAAGGAAAAATCCGTAAAATCGAGCCATTGCATCGTGAAGTTTCGGAGCTAATTTCAAAGATTCTACGATGGTGATTTTAATGACAAAATTGCAATTTAATATTTTCATAACAAGTTATTGTAATGAAAAATTTGTAAGCGACAATTTCTTCGCGCCTCTATTCCAAAATGTTTAAAGCTATCTTCGTTCTAATATTAGCTGTTTTAGTTTATTTTCCTGATATCCTGCAATTCTGTCGATATTCCACGTGATGGAAGTCGATTCTGCCATCTGATACCGGCATTAGCTGTTTCACCTTATTTTCTTGAGATCCAATGCAATTTCGTGAATATTTAAAATGATTAAAATTTTTCGTAGATTTTTTTTGCCAATCTCATTATCTGAGTTGTTATACGCCTACGGTATGAGATCAATCTAAGCGAATCTCATTCATTTTATTAGGTCGTAAGTTAGTTTATGTTGCTATCTTCCCGCAGATAGTGGCTGACTTTGTTCAGTTTCTTAAAAGATCCCGCAATTTCTTGAACGTTCAAAATTTGAAAACACCTTTGCTTTATAAACAAACTTAGCAAAACTCCCCTTTAGTTTTATATGAAGCACACGAATTTTTCATCTCCTGCTGAAATTGGCTATTTTCATTCAACGTCTTGAGCTACTGCGCTCATTCAAATAGTCCAAAAATTATAGCTTATCCCGTTACTACTGATACCTAATGTGTAAAGCATTAAGTGTTTTACAACTATGTTTACTATTACGTGTTAGTATTTATTTTTTGTATTTGTTTCGATAGTGTCGGAATCGCGTACCGTAATAATTAAATATGCCTCACAAGAACCAAGAAAATAACACGCGAATTTCTTATCCACAAATGTCTGTCTAAAGTAACGATGTTTGGATACGCAATATGGTGTTACGATTTCTTACCACTTCCACCAAATTCGATGTCAAATTTTTACTACATTGCATACAATAACATATAAAAACTATTAGCATTAATATAAATAACCTGTTATTTTTTCTTGCCCTTTATCTAGCAAACGAGAGTACACTGTGTATGTGGTACGTAGACTGTATGTATGGTATCTGGGAGATAAGAATAGAATATCATTAAAAATAAAACGCAGAAATTAATAAAAATGATAGACGAGATCCAAGAAAATCACACAGATGTTTCTTCTGCTAAAATATTTCTCTGAAAGAAAAATATTTTAATCCGTAATATAATCCGTAACAATGTCTTCCTAACCGATTCATGAAATCAAAAAAAAATTACGCCATTTATCTATCAAATTTGCAGTGATAAAATGTTTAATGGCTAGGCCGTAAAAGTATTATTAAAAATTAGATTTTACAACCCATTTCATACCATTAAAAGGTTGCTTTTTTGTCAGCGGAAGACAAAACTATTGAAAGAAAATGCACGACAGGAAGCGTTAGAAATGGTTGACAGGACAAGATAAGAAGGTGACGGAGACAACCTGTTAATTTTCCTCAGATATTTTTTAAATAAGCAGCGATACCTAAATTGTGTTTTTGGCAAACAATGTCAAATACATTTTATGACTTAGAAATTAAAAAGAGTTGAAAATACACTTCGAGAATTGTTGAAAATGGTAGCTAAGACGCATTAAAGCAATTTCTCCTATCTAGCTCCTAACTGCTGAACCATGTAACGAATGTCCGACTAAGAGGTTTGATTTTAATTGTTCAACAAAACGCATTAAGTTTCTCAGAAATCACAATATTTTTACATTAAATTGAGGAAGTATTGAAATTTTATATAAAATTAGATATCTTGTTGAAGGGTCATCAAGACTGTAATAGCAGGTTATTAAAGCTGCATGTGGTTTGTCTGTTCAGATTCGAAAGGGGGACTTCGGCCGTCCAAGCCCGAAAGGGCGAGCCGGGCCATTTAGTTCCAAAAGGGGGAACCCCGCTCTCTAGGTCCGACCGCCGAGGTATCTCGGCTGGCCATGTTCGAAAGGGAAATAGGGTTCAGTTCCGAAAAAGAGGCCCCGATCGTGCTTACATATTTGCTGGAATCATTCAAACTTGATTTTTTCTGTTATCCGGTATGCGTAATTTCTGAAATAAGTCCTCATAAACTTTTAAATTTCTTTTCATTATCATTCCAGCCTTGTTTAGCCTCATTAAATATTTGCAAACCTTCATCTCCATTTAACGTTCAAACAAAGGCTATTCTTCGTCATCTTTTTTCTTCAACTTTCAGCTCCATTAACTTAAAAAACACCATTTGTGCTTTTTGAGATATCTGAGATTGCTTTTAAAATCAGCCAGTTTCAAGTCACTTTATTTCAAAAGCTGAATGCACATACGAACAACGACCCCAATTTGTCCTCAGCTTTCCCTTATCAAATCGAATTTAAATATTTCAAAGTGGGTGTTTCGTGCTTGTTACTTCGCACCTTCAAAGACATGCAGCCCTCCTGAGCATTGGCGTAGATCAACCAGTAATTTAAGATTCAATGGCCACCACTTGCTGGAGCCGAAGCAGTTATTTGATAGTAACTACACGCGTTGCGGGAAGTGAACTGAAAATTCCCTTTGACGCTATCTGGGAATATTTGGTTTACTGTTTCCGGTTTAATACCTACAGCACTGCCTGAAAATTCTAACATTCAAATTGAATTTTCTGCTCTTCGAAAGGCGCACGCTCGATATCGAATTCAGTTTTATTCATCAAACTCAAAGCAGTTCAGAAGGAAGTTACAACTTCCAAAACAAACGGAAATGGGGACATTAAGCAGTCGGCCCCCTCGTCACACGCGATAACTTTTGCTTTGTATCGCTAACTCTGAAGTTTGATTACAATAAATACTTTTCGAGTTTATTTATACACGATTCTTTTCACTTTTGATGAGTTTTTTATATGGGCAAAGCGACATTTATTATTTATTTAATACAGGAACGTACATAAAAGCTCCCATCAGCGCTCACAAGCGTCTATTTTAGAAGAAGTTATACTTAATCCGGGATTTAAAGGACAACTCGTTGAAACTAATCCTCTGCCAAAACGAGCATTTCCGGACTTTAACTGAATTGCAAATGTAAATAATACCCTCCTCGAGCTTATAAAGCTTTATCATCCCGGTATTGTTTACGGTCTCACCCTAAGACCTCAAACTACGTCCAACCATCAGTTTTTATTTACTTTCCGGATCTAGGGTAAGGTAGAAACTGCCTGACTTTTCCAAAGTGAGCATAAATAAACCACATTTCTTATTTACAAAGACAGAATTCCTGGAAAGCCTTAAATAAACAATATTCCCGGATACGGAAAGAACTTTGGCGCCATAGAAGATTAAGCGAGGCAGTGGAAGTTATCCGACTTTTCTATCTTGATGGATTTTTAAATTATTCATGGCAATTTTCCTGGACTGACTGGAACATTGCAGTGAAATAGGAACTCGTGAAAAATATTTAATTGGGTCAGGATAATGACGTAATAATTCTTATTTCGTGGTTGTATGAGCAGAGACTATCGTGTAAATTATGGAAAAGATGTTTGTTTGAGATAATGGTAATTGCCATTTGAAAAATAGTCTTATCGGCTCAGAAAAGTTCTCTTCACTTCTGTTTTTTTATAGACTTCTATAGTTTTATCGCGTCATAATTTTATTGTAGAACAAGTATAAAATGTGGACATAATATTTATTTAACTGGAAGAAAAAGTAGCACATTTACTGCCGCAGCGCTATTTATAGCCAAATCGAAGACGAAGCTATGAATGAAACTAAGGCACTATGTTTGCGTTTTGGCCTACAAGTGTTCTAATATTACAATCAAAGTAAACACCTAATCAACACCTATCATGAGTTACGAAATCCTCGTTTCATGTCGAGCCTAGAGAATTGATATTTACCCAGATGTTATAAAATATACAAACGATTTGTATTAAAACTATAACGAGTCATTCAAATTTTTCAGAGTTTCCTAAAGATCCAGGATTTTCCATAGATTTTCTAAGTCTCTTGGAAATAGCTCCATTTTTTATGGATTACCCAGGACTTCCAGAAATTAATTAAAAGTTTTATGGTTTTTTACAAGTTTTTAGGAAACCTTATGTTTTAGATGGAGTACTAGACTCGTGCAAATTCAAGTTATGAAGCGTTCCAACTTCCTCAGCATTTCCCACTATTTCAGAAATTTCCCATATTTCGAAATTTCGTAAGAAAATTCCTAAGTCTCAAGGAAAAAACAGAATATTTTATGAGTTTCACACAATATCTAGGAATGGAAATGTCTCATATTAACTGAATATCAATAGGAAATTCTAGACAATTCTAAAGCCTTTCAAGTTCAAGTGAAAAAGTAGTCGAAATGATACTTTTCTTAACACAACTCCCTTTGGAAGACAAAGCTTTTACTTTGGAGAACGTATGCTCTTCGTCAATCATTGTTCATTTGGGTTCTTAACGTTCTCCAAAGCTCATAACTCACAGCTTAAATTCAATACTGTTTAAAAAAATACCGATACCACAATACAATTACAGCTTAAACGAAAATATTTATTATGCACCACCTAGCACTTGCAGTCCACATCAACGTCTTGTAATTACATGATGTCAACTGGTGGCATACAAAAATAATATTATTCAAATCGAAGTACATGAAGCACGCAATTTTGTAATGGTTTCTAGTACGCCTTGAATAGACACAATAATTTCGAAAGCACATTGAGAATTTGGTGGAATACAGAGTTTTTTCTCGAGGACAGTAAAGCCCTTAACTGATGTCGGAATCTCGGCGTATGTGAAACACCCCAGAAGACGTTTCCATTCTTTTCTTTGGAGCGGATTCTCGAGGAGCAATCTGTTCTCTTTAGAAACACCCTGGTTCCCAATAAAGTGACATTGAAAACGATGTATGGCCAGGCTATTTATTCCGGAGAAAAACCCTGATATATCGTAATAGTCAGCTTGACGGCACGATCTAGGGAGATATTGCACTTTTCTCTTGCTGCCTCTGGGATAGGTCTGAATCAACTCTAGCGAATATATAGATAATTTTGTGCAGATAATATAAGATATTTAGCAAAGTTCTGAAGCATAATTCGCTGGAAATAAGTAGCAGAGTAGGTGTCGATATGCACTATAGCAAGGGATCTCTATTATTCCCAGGAGCCCTCTATTGTGTGGCTCAATGCTCGCCTATAGCGACGTACAAACTTATTGCAGACTTTGCGAGTGCGAATGAGGATATGGCGTGACCGGGGGGTTAAGAGGAATCCTTGTTTAGGTGGCATCAAATAGAAAGAGTTACGAAGCAGTTGGCACAATTTCCTCTCTTTTCGGCACAGACGGATTTGTAGCTTAAGACGTACCTGCCAGACTGATGTAGGACGAGAGTTTTTGAAATAAAATTATACTGCCTCGAGTTCGACATCAAAGCGACGAAAGTAATTTGAAAGCCAAGTTAACAAAAGAACATAATACGGATTCTTTTTGCCTGGGAAATGAGTTTATGATGCTCAAAGCGTCATTTCTAGTCCTTTGAAAGGTACAAAGGAGCGGGCCAAGTAAATTCGAAGGTGGAAACACCGTGAGTATTGCCCCAATTTACCATCCAGAGAGTCAAAGAAACTTCAATTTTGTTTGACCCAGGTTAGAATTCCCAATTCTCAAGGAACAAATACAAGACGGCAGACTAGCATCATCCTGTTTCGTGCGGTTAAGCCGCAGGGTTGGGTACGCTCTCAGCTGAGGTTAACTAAATTACAGTGTTTCTAACACGCTATTTATTAAAGTTCCCCTCTGGAATACTATTTGAATTACTGCCGTCAAAACGAGAAGTTCATGTAGTCAACCTAAATAGTTTACCAGTGGAATAATAATTGTTCCTAATTTGGGGAATTCTTTCTTATTTCAGGGAGGCGATGTCGTGCAAGAGACTATATCAGCTAATGCTAGTGACGACACTGTGATGCTCGAATTTCAGAGGTCTGATGGTACGCTCGTAACGCAGGTTATTGATTTCAGAAATGTAAGTATAAAGTTATGGAATGGAATTTGTTTGCTGATGAAATTTTACTCATTAATATTCGTTATCATAATGCCCTTAAAATTCTCCGTTTTATAATTCGAAAGTAAGATAGTAATGGCCCATTGATAGATGCTAAAAGCCCATTAGCCAGATATCTTTAGATACGATTTTACTGGTTGGTTAAAGGTTCCCTGAGAATGGCGTAAAAAGGTTTAATGTAACTAAGTCGAGCCATGTGTCACATTAACTAACACACATAATTTTGACGTAATTTCCAAATGTTTTTTTTTTCTTGAATTCAAAATATTCGGGTTTCAGGCTGCTGAAACTTAAATATAGGATGTCAAAAAAATCTAGGATATTTAAAGAATTTTTTAAGATATACAGGGTGTTACAAATTCAAAGATGAGTACAGGGATCTACGAGATCTTAAGCCCATTTACATCAGAGATGAATAATATATGAGACATGCAACATGAAATTTTCAGTTGTGCTTTTGGTATATTACTTGGAGACGTGCGGCGCAAAAGCAAAATTACTGTATGTATGTTGCATGCATGTCTTTCATGTATGTCTTTCATGCATGTCTTGCATGCATTTCTTGAGTGCAACCAAGTTAAGAGATGCAGGGATAGTCAAATTCAGGTAAGTGTGTCTACTTTAACGTTGAATTTAAATATGTTTTAACAATAGAGAATTCTTGACATTTTTGGAGATTTTTCATGAAAATCAAAATTTCGGATTTTTGATGTTCTTAAAAATTTCAAACTATCAAATGTTAGAAGGAATGCTACTATGTCATTAATAAGACACTTTTGAGTAATTTTTTTTTCGCATGACGTTGACCGATGATTTTTCGAATTTTGAAATACTTGTTCAATTAAGGAATATATTTGGCTCTTATATTTCTTTCGTATCGATTTAAATGTTTTCGTTGCATCCCCAATTAAACAAATCACTCTATACATTATTGAAATCAAATTAGAATTAGATTCTTTTGACATCCAGATAAACGTACACCTCTGCTCCTAGAACTCTTACAATTTCCAGAACTTCGGTAAAGTTTCTTAATTACCTTCAATTTTTAATTAGTCCGCTCATTAAGAGCCATTTTCATTATTGAACTTCTATGTGTAATCCTCTTTTTTGTCATTTAATCAGTAATCATTTACTCCCTCTAATCTGTCTTTTAATCTACCTATGCTTTTCATTAACTACAGTGAAAAACCCACTTTAAATGTAATATAAGGGGCGCTCTGGTTTTTCCAGCAAGATCTTAATAACTTGTACTAGACCACACTTGAGAGAGAAGAACAAGAAATTTACACATTTCTTTCCAAATCTCCAACCAATATCTCTTATTCTACTTTGTTATTTTACATGTTGTTATTGGCAGTGGCCTATAAGTGCAGAATCAGGCTCTGTGACAAGCCATAGATCAAAGTAGTTAGGTAGTGCCACCTCCAAATTCCACTTCAAGCCCCAATGCTGAGTAGTCACTGTAAGTGATTTGTTTATACACCGTTGGAGTCCCCTCGACTAACTTTGCACCTCACTCAACAGGCTCGAAAATCGAGAATTAACTGACCCTACCTCTCAACTGAGAAATTTCATATCATTGTAACGTGATTGCTTAACTAAATGAATTAATATTGCAAATGAGCTCAATTTAATGCCAAGTTAAAGTCTGTATATCCATAACTTAACTAGGTCTAAAATTACCACATTTCCCTGAGGATTAATAAGCACTCTCATTAGGTCTAGACTCATAAATCAAGTGACCGATAAGCCTAAATCAGTCGTGTTTTGGTCGGCGACATTGAATAGTACGTGCTCCTGGTCTACTGAAGAATTATTATTCGCAATTCATTTCCCACGTCGACGTAATCACTTGCCAGCAGAATTTCCGTCGGTTTATTTTAGTTTTCCTATAATAAATCATACTTATACGGTGCCATTCATCCGGAAAAATGTTGTAGGCACAGCCACGATTTAATAAAAAAATTAACTGAGGTAATCAATTTCGGTTGTGTTTGTCCGTGACATAGCTTGTTTGGCTAGTTCTGTGACAAATGTTTCCGATATTCAATCTATTGTTCAGCATTGTTATTGTGGACCTAGGACTCTGTTTTTTTTTAATGAAAACCCTTCGCCTATAGTAAAACAGTACTGTAGCTACTATATTTTTGATATCTGATCAGGTGCCCAATGCAACAACTTCAATAATTATCATTAACGAATTCAAATTCATGCAGTGTAAATATGTAAAAATTTATTAAACCCATTGTACAATAATTAAAGTTGCCAATACTTTATTCGACCATGTAACCGAACATAAATTGCCATTCGATTTGCAAATTAAATTAAAGTGAATTTGTTTGGCGAATATTCAATTTACATATTGCCATTTTATTACATTCAAATTGAAAATAAAGCGTTTCTGTTCAAATATGGAAGGTCAGTGTGTATGCTAAACTATTACTCTATTCAATTTAAATTCGTGATATGTGGAGATACGTACATTAAATCAAATAAAATACTGCCCCTGAAGAAAGCCATTTTATGTATTAAGATAATCCACCGCTTTCCAAAATTATAGAATACTAAAACCTAAAATTTAATTCGATGTGTAGTGTTTTTATCAAAAATCAAATGATACATATTTTTTTGTATATACTATTTCAACTTAATAAAAATTTTGGGGCGCTACACGATGCAGATATTTTTTCCTCTATTAATAGTGAACAATGGAAGTGGTGAAATTTGATAAATGAGTGAGGTTAAAATTCAATTAGGCATCTTCAGTCCATGGCGAGCCGAAATTTTTAAATAAGCTGGAATATCACATATTGTTTTACCGCAAAATTCGTTTCTTCTAATTTTGGCAAATACAGTATCATTTTTCTTAATCGGACCCGGTGGTTATTTAGGTTCAATTCCTAACTCAGTTAACAGATGGGGCGAATAACAACGGTGCTGTAATTTTACAGATTCCTGCAGAGAATAATTCAAATTACTGGATTTTTTCGTTATACTTCTAATTATTTTTAGGCTTGTTTGTTTTACAAGCTTATCTCTACTAAAAACAATTCTTTAAGAATTAATGATGTACTATATATTTATCATAAGGTTGCTGAGTTATACGTGTCTGCTAAGACTATTTATCCCTATGTATAATATACTACTGTATACTACTACAAAATCAAACATATGTATATAGGTAAAGACATATCCACTTATGCGAGCCTTGTTGATATATGGATAAATGCCACGTAACCAGTAGCGGCCTCCTTTTTTTGATAATCCAGTGTTTTGGAATATCATAAGACATATTTTTCTTCAAAAATTAATCTTCCCTATTTTTAAATATTTTTCTCGGAACCTCTCTTCTACAGGCTGTTTCTCAACTCAACTCAACCTGCAGTTAATAACAGTTTCCCAGTTCTTAAACATTTCCTTCAAAGTTCATTAGATAATAACTTTTCATTGTAATATCCATTATTGTCTTTTTTTTTTACTTTTTCCCCATTTCGGACCACCGTTGAATCAGTCGAAATGTTCATGAAGTTCTGCGAAATGGAACACTGGAATATAAATAATTAGCAACTAATTTATTAATAATCGCACTGAGCAATGCAGGAACTGGAACCAATAATTATTGTGAAATTAAATATTGACCATTACAATATTGTCCGCAGTGAGCATACCTATGTAATGTTTATTACATAAAATGTACTACACAGGTATATTTTATTCGCAATGGAAAATTACAAAATTTCGTCGTTAAGTATTTTTAGTAATATTTAACGAAAATCAATTGCAATCCTAACAATTTGTTCGTTTGTTCAAAGTAGGACAACAAATTTTTGTTTCTTTTTCTAGAGTTACTACAGGTGATATTGATGACACATTGAAAAAATAATAGAGACTTTTTAAATAAGGCTAGACAAGGTGTCTCGAAATTAGATGGCCAAGTTAGGCAGTGAATTGTTCAATTGAATATAATTCCAGTGTACTATACAGGGTGTTTCATGTGCAGTAAATTTGATGTAAAAGAAAATAATGTTTTACCGTTCCCGTTCTTTCTGTACACACTGTATATGGAACTCTGAACTTCCATACAATCTGTGAAAATTTGGGATTCATTTTGTGATAGACGTAATTTCTTAGATTATTATTCGTTATAATATAATTTATTTCTAAAGTTAATATTGTTGTTCTTTCAACGAAGTCGGTTTACTTTAATGCCGTTATTGTGTGTTATTACAATAAATCCCACATTTTATTCTGAAGCAATTACCTGTCAGTCAAAAATAACAAAGAGGTCGTTAACGTTGTTTTTCCCACTGGCTATGACAGGGCTAAATTAGTTCTGCAACAGCAATTTGTAACGTTTAATTTCCTAAAATATATTTGTATATTCGGCCGGTAATAAAGCCTCATTCCAACGTCACAACAGGGAGCCGTTTCGGACCGCCAACAAATTACTAGATTATGTTCACGTCACGAAATGATTATTTATCTAACGAGTGCGGAAAGGATAGCTTTTTGTATGTTTTGGTAGGCTTCAAATAGAAGAATGGATAAATTTCCTGCCCCATTTGGCTGAAAATTGCAATTTTATTGCCCTACTGCAATAAAAAATAATTTGTTATTCTCCAAATACTAATTCAGCTATAGATGACTTTCGAGCGGGAAGAGAGAAAAATCTGCGTGTTGTACTTAGAGTCGGGATTACTATTTATCTACTAATCACTAGGGGTAAGGCTTCTGTGCTACATTTGCAATTTTTTTACGTGTAATTCTTCGAGTTCTTACCAAGGAAATTTTTTCTCAATTTAAAGCCAATTTTCGACCTCCGTCAACGAATCTAGAATAGCAAATCCCTACGAGCTAAGCAAAAATGTATGAAAAAAAAATTAATAATCATTCAGAAATTTGAAAAAATATATATGTATATGTCGGAGATTTATTAGTTTTTAAGTTCTGTAGATGTAATATTAGAAGAGACAATAAGATGAAGGGCAGGCTGACAGCCTTCTTAAGAAAAAGCATTGTCGAGCGAGGTCACTAATACCACGACGCTCTTAAGTGGCCATGTGTGCTAATTATTTGGGTGACACTAAACTATTGGTTCCTTTGTAATAGGGACTAGCAGGTACTTTTCCCACGGTTCTGAAGGACTCACCAGAACTGGGAAAGTTAAGACAACAGGGACAAAGAACTGGCAGTTAATAGATTGACGAGCAGAAGAGCGGTCGTGGGGTAGTGAATTCGCTAGTCTGTCTTTTCATTCTTTGGCTATTAAAAAAAACCTTTCCTCAACAATGGAAAACGCATCAAATGCTATTATTATATATATATATATATATATATATATATATATAATTGTAGTCAAGTTGAAGTGAGTAAAATTTATTAAATTGGTTTTGCAACTAAACCTGCTTTGCAGTTACTTCATTGATGGTGATTGATTATTGCAGATAGATAAAAAATAAAGTTAAGCACCCGCAGCCACAAAATAAACCAGATAATTAAAGAAATTAATCAAGAAAAGTGGGTCAAGGTCGACATATTGAATAAATGGACGGCAATTAAACCCATTTCTGAAACGTAGACTTTGTTGTAATCACTGAGTTCAAAAATAAGTAAATTTGAGTAACCTTAACCGACCCGAGCTAATCTAACGTGTTTTAATGTTGCGGATATCTTCTTTAAAAAACAAAGAGCACCGTCTTGTCGCTATTTAGTTTGGAGTTATGAACTACTCAAACACACCACTCTATTACTCTCTATATGCTTACTGTTGGTATCAGATGTTGCTACAAATAAGTAGGTAAAAATCGAAGAGGACTAATTTACAAATCAACCTAAACATCTTGTATATAATGTTCTCAGTGACATGGTAATTGACCTCTATGGTTTGAACTGTAAAGTGCTGAGGTCATAAATTCGATGAATATAATACGAAATACTTTCCACATTTTTTTTCAGAATTTTAGTTTGCTTCTTTCGAAATTATTCTCGTTCAGACACTTCTCCTTCGTTTTGCAGCTGCGGACATCCATTATGGATTTTACGTTGGAATTTAATCAGATGGCACTCAAAGCAAACATTGTTTTTAAATAAGTATGTTTCGCGGTGCATATCAAATAAAGTTCAAATAAAGCAATTTAAAAGCAAAAACATTAATTTAAATTTCAATAACTGTTCGAAACTCTTCGAATTGGTATTCAACATGGAAGAGTTTCAATGCGGCAGTCCAAATAATGGCATTACTGCCATGTGCGATTATACAGAATGTAATTTGTTTTTGAGTGTTTTTATTTCTTTCTTACTACTGATTGATGATTGAATAAAGTGATGACGCAGTAAAAAAGTGAATAACAATTTTATAAAACCAGGAGAGGTCTTTGGAGGTTTGGAAATGTTGGAAATACAAATTGGAACACTATGCCCGACTGAAGTACGTCATAAGTGATACAAGTGTGGAAAGTGGTGTTGCACGTGGCAAATGCGGACCAATGCGGAAGAACGCCCGTTTTGCATGTTCAGTAAGATGAAAATTTTGTTACACAAAAATGAGTAGGTTTCCCGTCCTGTGTGGCTAAAAATGCAGTTTTACCACCTTGTTTTTGCATAAAAAATTGTCAGTTTTGCTGAAAAAACTTCATTAATGACGATTTTGAATTGGGCAATAGAAAAGACATTTTTACTACCTCCGGAATAAATTTGCTGTGAGTGGGATTTTGCTCTTCCACAATATATTTTCATATTATTATAACCCTTCTAGTCTGATTACTTCGGACAGGAATAATAGCGCGGAAAACAGCATTTTTCCGCCTATTGGGAGAAAAAAGGCCTGTTCAAACAAATTCTTATTCAAATACGACTTACTTTTGGAGTAGAAAAGCAGAATCAATCCGACAACGGTGCCGTTACGTTTCGTATAAAAATATTTTTGAAACTCGGCTCCCATCACAAAGGATCGCATGTCTGACTGGAAACGAGGAGGAATGTTAACGGATACGTTATTCAAATATCCGATAACAAGGCTGAAATTGATTTATGGGAAAAAATGATTTATTCGGTCTTGGATGGGATATTCCTAGCGCGATATATGGAGGGTAATCAGGCGGTCCCCGAGGCAGTGTCAACTTTTATCTTTTAATCTTGAAACAAATACGTTTTCGCGAGATTTATTGCCTAGAACACAATTTCATAAAATTTAATCGATAAATACTCGTAGACTGAACTCATTCAATTATCCACGGAGCTTCGAGCATCCAGAACAGCACTACTTGAACTGACTCTTTAATGAGGTTAAATCAAGAATCTCGACATCGGGTGCTCTCGCTATTTACTGTCTGTTGTCGGAATTCAAACAATCGCGAACCGTTTTACTGCTGGAATGTTTAATTCCAACATTTAATGCTCAGGATAAGTAGGATATCGGGCTAGACATCTTCGCAAATTATTCTTTCAACCCAGCCCGTAAGTACAACCCCTGTCTAAACTGCTTGATTAAAGTTCATTAAAGAATCCATCTTCGGATGGATGCCCAAGTCGCTGAAGGCTACAGTGAACAGAGAACAGTTTACTTCAGTTGATTTATCCATAGAAACTACTTTCGAAATTATTAAGGCCTTAGGATATTGAAATTTGAGTATTCGTGACCCTCATCTGTCTATTTAGATAATTTTAAGTTAATAATTACTTATACGTACGAAAGAAAGCTTAATTTAATTATTTATTGTGGATTGTTTGCGTTTAGTAATGAGGTTGTTGCCTTATTATATAGGGTGTTCCAGGTTAGATTTTCACTATTTCAGTAATCGTTACAAAACCGTATTTTCATAAGGATCGCTCATACAAAGATAAGTCGCTATTTAATTTTTTGGGTCCATTACACTTTAGGTGTTCTTTTATTTGTAGGAAAAAAAACAATAATATTTTTGGAATCCTGGGGACATAATCTAACGAAATAAATGTGGGTCTTGTTGATTTTTAATTTCTCTTTTCATTTTTTCAACACTTAACTGTCTTACGACCATGGAGTGAAAAGGGGTGCTGGTTGTGGTAAACAAAACACGTACTTTCAGTTTTTTTTCATTAATTTTTTTTTAATTGAGGACCTGCGACCTCTTTTTTTTAAGCACTCTTAGATCTTCCTGGGACTTATCTTGCTTCACTCCTGGAGGCTTACTACAACCTAATGAAATAAAAAATAAACTAATCCAAACCTTAGCTAACCTTACCTAAATAACATAAATAGGCTTTCCTTGCTATATTACCTTACCTTGCCTAACCAGACTTAGCTTAGCTTACCTTACCTTGCCTAACCAGACTTAGCTTAGCTTACCTTACCTTACCTTACCTTACATTATCTTGCCCCACCCAGCACCACTTTTCCCTTTACGGTCCCGTACGACAGTTAGCTATTTAAAAAAATGAAGAAAAAATAAAAACAAATAAAAAATGAACAAGACCCACATTTATTTCGTTAGATAATGTCCCCAGGACGTCAAAAATATGATTGCTTTTTTTTCCTAAAAATGAATAAGTACCTAGTGTTATGTCACCAATTTTTTTTCACAACTTTCAGTTTTTTTTTTGTTATCAAGTTCAAAATTTGAATTTATCTTAGTACGTACATTCTAAATCACTAATTTTTAGATTATCGTGAAAAGTTACATGAATCATTTTTTCCGAAGCCAACGTTATCACTCCCAAATTTTCTGTGCTGTGCCACTGATTATATTACACATATTCTCATATACATATATTCTCAAATTTGATTTTTTTATTTATTCTGGATTTTCTTTGTTGTTGCATTTTTGTCGTACGTTATGTCAATCGAAATGCATTTTATCACGCTCCTAGTTCTGGAAGGTGCTACAATTCTATCCTGTCCCATTATTGACAACACGTAATACCCTGAATCCTCGCACAAATATGATTCTATATTACTCTTTAAGTGATAGAATGTAATTCTATCACGCTCGATAGCATTTGTTGCACTGTAGGTATTAATGAGCCTTGCCATGTGTTTACAAGCAGATGTAAAATGGCTATATTCTTATAGAGCTATATACCATGGTGTTTTTCCTCATCAATCCTATTCATGCACACATAGTAAAATTCAAAATCTGAATCACTGTTCCTTCCTAATTCCATTCCTCTCGTTTATTCGAACAAATTGCCGAGATTTAAATGGCTCGAGGTGAATAGGCTATAACATCATCCGATCCAATTATCGCATACAAACACAGACGAAAATAAATCCCAAACTATACACTCATACAAGTTGATTCGCTGGGCCTCAACTGGGTACACATTTCAAACATAACAAGGCTCTTCGAAACGTCTATAATCTATCACTGTAAGCGTTTCGATCTGGAACAAGAACTTCCCTAATTCGAAATATTACACCCTTGGTTCGGGCAAAATTGAGTTCCTAACTTTGGGAGCAGTTTATATCCTAGAACTTGTTAATGCATGATAACTTTGTAGCTTAGGCAAAGTTAGAATGTCTTTTTAAAGTACTTTTTAATGTTTCTATCTCGAGTTTCTAAGTGAGGGTGTGTGCGAAACAAGCATTGTCTTTAAAAGTGGGAAAAACTCTTTCGCGTATACACAAAATGTGCATTAGCTCAGCCAAGATGTTGTGAACACTGTTTTTATCCTAGTTTTAGGGCACCGACAAGAATCTTCTCTGTATGCTTGAGGAAGATTTATGTGATTTCTATGAGTAAGTCCAAACAAGCGCAATTTTTGGTTCCCAAATTTGTTTCTGTGTTTGAAGATGAAACTGCAATAGGCACATCGGAAAATGAAATGATGATTTCGGGGCAATTGAACTACATGACATAAATCGTTTTCATCGATATGAGCAGCTTAAAACTACTTTTAACGTAAAGTTAAAATCATCGGGAAAAGAATTTCTCTCGGTGTTTTTTTCTGGAGTTTTAAAATACTGAACGAACCAGGCTTAAAAAGGGGCGCATAATAAAGCCATTCTCGATAAGTATCAGATTATTCGCGGCATTAAAATTATCACTTTCGTCCCTTGTTGTGTAATAAGAGGCAAAATCCTAGAACAATATCATTGATGTATCCCCAAGATAACGTAACTAGCCGGCAAACAAAAGCAATTAATCTGGAAGTAAAGTAAACAACACCGAATTTATCAGGGTAAAACGGCACGACTAATTTTTAACCCCCGCATATTGCCATAAATCCAGGTTTACAACTAACGGCTGTTAGTGTTATGGGCACTCATATTTTACGTGTTCCTGCGAAAGTGCAAAATTATTATTAGCAATTAATTTTCCGGCCCGAAATCATAACTCTCGGCTAGAATTTCTGACCATTTGTTTGCCCTTTTAATCATTTTTATTATATCCGAATGGTTGCGCAAATGGATGCGACTTCTTTCGAGGAAAAACAGTCTTCATCAGGAAATAATGTCACATTTCGTCCAGAGAAATTTAATAAAAGTTTATTTTTAAGTCCAATATGAAACCAAAATAACACAAGAAAAAGGGACCAAACAAACGGATCGAATAAGGCATCAACTTTTACAGCTCGCCGCTAAGGAAGGGAATTCCTATTGTGCCCTCAAAGGAAAAATCTTGTCTAATATTCTTCTGAAATACGGGCTTTTCTGACTGAAATTTGAACCAAGGGGAAAATATGACTGACATGTAACAACGATATAATCTTATCAGCTCTCTAACAGTTCGGGATAATATTGGAACTGGAACATAGCGCTCTAATGTGCTTAGAAGGTACGCGTCATTCATGCTTTCCGCATTAAATTTGAGACGAAGGGATTTACTTCGATCCTCCTTACATAAGTACATAAATAAGTAGGTTAGGAACCAACTGTAATACTAAGTAGATAAAACGAAAGTTTCTAGTCGTTATGGAGTATTTTATGATGCAAAGTTGTTGCCTCCGGGGAGAACTTAAATAACCGAAAATAAAAGAGTCGGAAAGTTTGTCTCGCAAAAATTATGGACCGAATATGTCGAGAAACTTCAGAGACTGGATATTCATTTTTACGAAGAAGCATTGACGATGTTTCATGTAATATTCTTTAACTAAGGAGGAAGTCATTTGCGGGGCAAAACTTTTGACGCGACGGTTGAAACACTGTCGATTATAAGATGTACAAAACAGGACGAAAGTCCATAATTCGAGTAGAGTTTGCGGCAGGACTGGAGGTAGAGATTAGTTGGAAACAATAAATTTTGATCAGGAATCTCTCTTCGTCTGAGAACGGTGTGCTGGGATTAAGGGCAATACCAAGCGTGAAGATAGCGTGTCGGCGTATTGGTACAGACACAACTCGATAACAATAGAAATAATGAACGAATATACTAGTAGTCGCGGAAATAAACTGCTACTGCAAAACTACTCTGGTTAAAAGAATGATTTATTATAATATGCTGTTGTATCAGTCAATTAGGCAACCTTCCCGTAACTTAGCTACTTCCTACGTTTCTCCTAAGTAGCAAACATATGCTAATTCCAATAATCATATTCAGCAAAATATTACCAAATGTTAAAGGATCGCCTATATGGCCATTATGAAACATGCAGATATGTATGTGCTTAATGGAGTTGAAGTAGTGTCGGATTTCCGCTGCGATGATCCGCTCACGACAAGGTACTTTACAACAAGTATCTCTATTTCGGTCACAATCTACACTTTGTACAGGGGTGAATCTGAAAAGTTTTAAGTTTGGAAAAACTCCACGAGCGCAGAACAAAACTTAGCACATTGATTGTGGCAATGACTTTAAAGAACAAGAAATAGATACATTTGTCTAAAATCCCAACAAGCAACTTAAATCTTCAAAAATAGGAGATTTTCCGCTCTCTACCACAATGTTTGATCTGTAGTGAAATTATAAAACAGTTGCACTAATAAAAGTAATGAGGTTACTTGCATTTTTTATTTTATCAGACACAGCGACGGCCGTTATGCTTTCAATGTCGTTTACCCATCAGTTTTTCCCCTGGACACTTTCGGCCATTGTCAGCACACCTACAACCCGGATGGAACCCTCTTAACCGGCTTGTTCATGAAAGGACTACTACCACCGAAAAATTTACTTTTTCAAATCCAAAAGAATATTGTTCAATTAGAAATCAATATGATCTGAGTCTCTGAACATTTCCTGCATCTCCTATGGTCAAAAAGTTAGCTATTTTTTGTGGCCCCTAACTTCATGCCATATTCACAATTCGGGATAACTTAGCTAACCCACATTAACTAAAACACTACCCATATCTTTTACATAATCCAGTGGTTCTGAGTCATTACCAGCGTCGGTGTAAAACAAACAGTTTCGCTCGAAAAATAAATAGCCCGCTCCATTACGTGTGTTGGAGAAATCCCCGGTTTAAGTGTGGATATAGGGCCGCAGCTCCATGGGGTACACGTCACATCCAAAGCTATTAATTTTGTCCTTCTTTCCGTGTCGATATTTGGACGGAGTGTTTTTTACCCGGTCCCATTTTGTAAGGCATTGAAAGCCTCACTTAACCGAGTGGATTTTCGATGCGTTTGGAGCTCCTTCAATAAATTCTACATTTTGGGTCCTGCATATTTTCCACTCCCAATATTTCACGCTCTATTATATGTGGCAGTTAAATGTATGCCCTGTTCCGATGGCCGAAATGAGGGCAGGTCAACACAATCACATCTGTTATTGTGTCTGTGGCATTCTGCTAAAGACAGGATTGAAACCATTATCAATGATATAAGCTTTACTGTTGACAATTGCATTCGTCACAGTCGATTATATTTAGTAATGATTGATTTACGTTTTTTTAGTCTTTTGCAAAGCTAGAAATGGCTTCATAATTCTAAATTTTTGGACGTCAAAAGCGTTTTATCTATGTACGTTCTTCCCGCCGACAAGGCTCAAGAGGGATTTTAATAACAACTTAATACCAATCCTTTGCATTTTTGTGCATCCTAAGGCAGCGCATATTGCTTTAGCAATAACCAGATGGGAACGGCTTTGGAGGCTTGAAATTTTTAAAAGCAGATTTATTACGTTCTCAGCTCAAAAGGATTCTGTCAGCTTTCATTTTGTTTCATATTTCAGTCAGGTATTTTCGTTTAAGTACGGTTGTACGAGATTTGCCTTCTGGGATCCAACTACGAGCGAGCATCTTTTTCACGTGTGCAAGTTTTAACCTCCCGGAACAACCTTTAATCGATGTCTTCCCAAACAAGTTCAAAAGTTGGGTAATATTAACTTTACCTGAAATAAATACAATTGAAATTTAGTCGACTAGAGAAAATCATTTAAATGTTAATTCGGAAAGGCTAAACAAAGCATGAATCAATTGATGCTCTGTTGGCGGCATTTCCCAGATGTCCGGGGCAATCGCGAACTTCCAATATAAATTCCTATTGAATTGTTAACTCCCGGAAGGGCCCAGGAACGCTATCGGCTACTTCCGGGTTAAAGTCGCCCCACGGTCTAAAACACACCAACAGATATCCGATTCTATTTATTACTGTGACTTATGACTTGGGCATGACACAAAGGGTTAATAATAAATCGTTGTCGAAGTGGTAAACTGTGAGAAGATAAGGGTACGGCTGTGCCTGACCTTATTAGGGCGATGTTTGACTTCTTAGTATCTTGAACAAGTCTGAGTTACTTTAGACTTTCAGTGGTGTATCTTAAGCCAAAGAGCTTATGAAGGATTCTCGAACTTCTTTATCAATGAAAATAAGTAAGAAAATGGGAAACCGTGGTTTAGGTACTGACAGTTTTCAATATCATCATTCATTATTCCGTTACTGAGGAACCTTTCTCAAAAATTCTAATTCGTGTATATTCTCTTCAAAGAGAAATATATTCATTTTGCTTATCCCATCAAGCAAGTTGTTTCATGATCTTATTCATCCAATTAAGTTTTGGATCGATATATCAAGTCTTGGTAGGTTGATGTGAGGGTGAGTGATGGAATCTTCAGAATTCTATTGGCTCTTTTGACTTTATTGTTTGGGGCTGCTCAGGGAGATGACAACATAAGTATTATTCACTTTTTAAGGGTTCCTTTGTTCACTTCTTCATAGGTTCTTTAAACTATGAACACCTTTTACACGGTCCCAATTTCAATATACAGGATGTCCGGAAATAACGTTGAAACATTTTGGAAGGTGATTCGAGAGAC
Organism: Euwallacea similis; assembly: GCF_039881205.1. Taxonomy (NCBI): domain Eukaryota; kingdom Metazoa; phylum Arthropoda; class Insecta; order Coleoptera; family Curculionidae; genus Euwallacea; species Euwallacea similis. The sequence goes on from NC_089624.1 coordinate 2,433,114, forward strand.
TAAAATAATTTTAAAAATTCTTATAAACACATCCCAAATATGGCTTTTTAAAGGGACTGAAACCCCTAAAAGGGGAAACTCTCACGACGGTTTTTTTCGCAATCTTTCCGAAACGGTTTGCGCTAAAATTGTGAGATTCGGTATACTGTAATAAGTTGGAATGGGAAGACTTTTTTTCGCTAATAATTACAGATTTTGCAGAAGCGTCACCTGCAGAGGGTCTCCTACGTAAATGTTGCCCTAACTTTTTTGTTTGTGACATTTCTTAATTTTTGAAATCAAATTACTGAATCGCAAATATTTTTAAGTATTAGGTGTACAACTTTGCTTCCGCCGTTTTTGAATAGATGTATGTAGCGGTAAGTAATGATCGAAATAAATAACCCCATGTGGGCATGCAGGAGCCTTGGGCACCTGTTAACATAACCTCATAAAAATATTAGTCTATTTGTGTCTTCATCATAAAGTTATTCGCAATTGAAAATGTCAGTGTACGAGCCAAATTCTCGTCATTTGCGGGAGGTTTTACTTTTCTGCTTCAATATGAAGAAATCTGCTGCTGAGGCTCATCGAATGCTCTCAGATACTTATGGGGAAGCCACTATTAGTGAAAGGACATGTCGTGAGTGGTTTCAGCGCTTCAAGAACGGTGATTTTCACGTCGAAGACCAACATAGCGGTGGAAGAAAGAAGGTTTTCCAAGATGCGAACTTGGAAGCATTACTTGACGAAGACTCGTGTCAAAGTCAACAAGAATTGGCACAATCATTGGGAGTGACTCAACAAACAATCTCAAAACGCCTCAAAGACATGGGAATGATTCAGAAGCAAGGATATTGGGTGCCGTACGAGTTGAAACCAAGAGATATTGACAGGCGTCTGTTCGCTTGTGAACAGTTGCTTGCAAGGCAAAGACGGAAGGGATTTCTGCATCGTATTGTGACTGGGGACGAGAAATGGGTTCATTACGATAATCCCAAACGCAAAAAGACTTGGGGATATCCCGGCCATGCTTCCACGTCGACGGCCAAACCGTCTATTCATGGTTCCAAAATCATGCTCTGTATTTGGTGGGATCAACTCGGCGTAATATATTATGAGCTGTTACAACCAACTGAAACAATCACAGGTGCTCTTTATCGAACCCAATTAATGCGTTTGAGCCGAGCATTGAAAAAGAAACGGCTGCAATACAACGAGAGACATGATAAAGTGATTTTGCAGCACGATAATGCTCGACCCCATGTTGCGCAAGTGGTCAAGAAATACTTGGAAACATTGAAATGGGAAGTCCTACCCCACCCGCCATATTCTCCTGACCTAGCTCCTTCTGATTATCACTTGTTTCGATCCATGGCACATGGGCTAGCTGACCAACACTTCCGGTCTTATGAAGAAGTAAGAAATTGGATAGAATCGTGGATCGCTTCAAAAGATGTCCAATTTTTTCAACACGGGATTCGTATGCTGCCCGAAAGATGGGAGAAAGTAGTGGCCAGCGATGGACAATACTTTGGATCCTAAAGGTATAATTAGTTTTTTACAATAAAATCGCGAAATTCGGAAAAAAAACGGCGGAAGCAAAGTTGTACACCTAATAAAAAAGTCCTCTTATTTCATCTCGTTAAGATAGACTGTTTTCCAGAAAAATAGGTTTTACGAATTAATGCACGGTTACATGGGCTTCAAAATGCATCTTAATAAACGTAATAGGCGCCCTTGTAATAGAAATATTTTTTTATTAAGCAGCAGTAACAAGACTAATATTATTAAAGATTTATCGATTATTCATACCAAATGTTAAAAATGGCCTCCGTTCATCTCAATAAACCATCTAATTTATTTCTTCATAGATTTCGATGTCCATGTAATCGTGCATCGATTTATAAAAACCCATTGTCTGGAAAACGATCTAACCTAACGAGACGGAATAAGAGGACCTTTTTTATTTAAAAATATTTGAGATTCAGTAATTTGATTTCAAAAATTAAGAAATGTCAGAAACAAAACAGTTAGGGCGATATTTACGTAGAAGATCCCCTGAATGTGATGTCCCCGACTAAGATCTGCAATTATTAACATACGAAAAGTTTTCCCATTCCAACTTAGTACAGTACACTGAATTTCACAATTGTAGCGCAAACTGTTTCGAAAAGATTGCGAAAAAACCATCGTCGAAGTTCCCCCATTAAGGGGTTTTAGCCCTTTTAAAAAGCAATTTTTGAGGTATGTTTATAAGAACATTTTCTATTATTTTAATCTTTAGAGTCACCTCACAAGATATTTGAATGTTATTTCCGGGCACCCTGTATGTATTGTATACAGTACGTACGTATAGATATGCGAGAGGTAGGAATTTTTTTCCAATGAAAGATTTTCAAGCAATTAAAATATGTGTTACCACTAATTTTGGATTAAAGTAAAGTTTTTAATTTGTTTAAATGATAAGTATCACATTTTCCCAGGAGCTCAACATCCCCAGATTGCCCTGAGAAGTTCTGAAATCCTTCGCTTTATCACATTAATGATATTACCGCCTATTTCCGGTCGAATGTCAATGCTGATTGACGGCAAAATAATGAAAATATCCGAGACAAAAGAGGAAAGTAGTAGCCAAAGAAACGGGAACGACGTTCGGTCCCTAGGGAAAATTGCGCGGTTAACTTTCTCAGTGGAGGTTTATAGTAGGCCGCAAGTTTTATAATAAACAGATTCGGTGCTTTCCTAATAAAACTAAAATTGGATCCGGCTCGTTCTCCTTTTTACGTTGAATCTTTGACAACTTTAGAAATCCTATTATTCCCAGAGACGAACACCTTTATTTCGAGCAGAAATCCAGGGAAAATGACGACAACTCCCGAGAGAATTAGCAGCCAGACAAGGCTTGAATCTAACATGGTTACATAGTGCCTGCTCGTGACATTCATGAATTGCATAAAATTTTTAAATTATCAGCTAGGCGAAACTTTTTTTAATGCATATACACGTGTGGCTTAAAAGTAATATAACACGCATATAACTCTAACGGCGATTTCTTGTTTTATTGGGGTTCTTCCACTTTAACTTCTCTTCATTCGTCTATATTTTCAAACTTCGGCTCGATTAGCTTTTTGATGGAATGAACGTGAGATCGACGGGGTACGATAGAGGCTATTTGTCAACCTTTCTCCATAAAAGTTAGGTTGCCAGCTAGACCATTCAGCTTATTAGCCACGTCGCGCGATATTTTTCTTGGCGTTTACCAAGTGCCTTAAAAAGCGACCAATTAAATCATACCACTGAAACTTTACTAAGGGCCACCTCCAAAAGCGAATATTGCTGATGCTACAATTGAGACGTGTGGTCTAGAAGTTCCAGATAAATAAGTACCTACAGGGTGTCCGGTTTTACTTGGACCTCTACTTATTTCGATAGTTCCGTCACTGTCTGTTAAAAAATCTTTCCTGTAGGATTTTAAGAGTTACTAGTGAAGAAGCTGCTTAGACAGTTTTCATATACAGAATGTCCCAAAATTAGTATGTAAAATTTAAATAAGTGTTATTCCAGTTCCGAGTATGTAAGAACGTTAATATGAGCTTAGCTGCCCCCTAAAATTCGAAACAGTTCTAGTGGTTCCAATCCGCCTCTCAGCATTTGGAGAGTAGAACTTAGGGGCTTCCCAATTTCTTGAAGAAGTGGGTCTATGTGCATCTCGAACTGATGGAAATAAATGTTTCATCACTTTTACACCGCGAAGTGAAATATTTCTGATGTTTTGACTTGAATAAGAATCGAAGTTGACAAGCAGACACCAAAAAGAATAACCTCCCGCTTGTGTGAAAATAAAAATCGATATTGGCCTAAAATTGCGTTGTTTTATATCATCACGGGACCAAGGCTGGGAAAATTTAATTTTGCACGGAAAAGAGGCTTTATACACGAAGCAATGCCTTGGGGATACGAAGGATCTCCCAGCGTTGCTCCATTTTCCTGTGTTGTCTCTACATATTGGACCTATAAAATCCATTGCGAATCGCCCATTACCACAAAAGAAATATAAACTCAATTCAACTGCAAAGTAAAGTAGCCATTATTAAGTTGAAAGCAATTAAAGTTCTGTAACTGTTAATTTCATTTTCAGGGACGGAAAAAGGAAACTTTGGGGCCCAAAACTTTTAATCAGGGTTTCAAACTTTGTAGAACAGTTTTACTTTTGGATTTAATATGCACGAGACAATCAAAATTTTAGAGAGTTCAGTATGAGCTGCCTGATCTACTAGACAGAAAGTGTGATTTGTTTCGAGATTATTGTACCCACAAATTACACTGGGTGTCAGTACAGGGTAAAATTGTGCAGAATTTCTAGTAAACAAGGCATTATATCTCAGCACTTTAAACAGCTACTTTAGGCACCTTTCAGATGTGTTCAATGTGTAAAGCACGAAGGGAATCACTCTTATTTTATACGTCTTATAATATGGCTTTCTGATGATTGAACGATACTTCACCCCCTATGAACCCTCCATCCCGCGGTACAAAATGCAATTTCATTTGTAATCCAGAAATCGTCTTATGTAATTAAGTATCTAGGTAACAAAGCTGATGTAAATAATACAGTTCCCTAAACATTAATGATGTTATATATAGTAACACTCTCTACATTAACCTTGCGCTCAAAATAACCATCTAACTCTGTTTTTATTGGAACCTAATGTAGGTTTTTCTATCGTCGTCTAGGGTTTGATATAATTTATTATATTTACGGATACACCATTTAGATTACTACTCCGCGGATAATAGGTTCAGATAAACCAGTCGAAAGAAAGGGAACCCTTTAGGTTCGGGGCGCTCTTAAATACTTAATCTAAGGGTAATAAAACAGTGTCGTACCCTGGCTAGAGAGCAATTATCGATTTATGACACCACCTGCGATGTTACAGTGGTACTGATAACCTTTGGTTGGTACTTTCTCATAAATGTCGACAAAGCGCGGCCGCACTTCTCATCAGCACCGACAAATAGCGGCTATGCTTTCCCACCAGTACCGACAAAGGGTGGTTAGACGTCAATCACTAAATATCAAAATCACATGAAGATAACGATCGCAAAACCTTCTTAATTGACAAAAATACTTCTAACTAGGTTGCGACATACATAGGCGTCCTATAGGGGCACACCAACCCCCCACAGCTCTTTTCATCTTAGATCTAACAAGATTAACTTAATTAACAATATTAACACTATCACTATGTACAAGTTAGCGATTTCTTGATCGTGCCTCGATTTTGTTGTAAAAATAGAGAAGTTTTTGCATATGCAGTATGTCCACAGATAGAGGGCCGAAGAGAACAAATGGACAAAAAATGTCGCTTTTTGACAAAAAGTAATTCTTGAAAAGTCTCTGCTTCTAGAAAAAAATACGATTTACGAAGATAACTTTGAACTTTTTTATACAGGGTGCCCAAAAACTACGAATACACGAAATACTATCAATAGTAAACTAGCTTTATTTCTCATTTTGGAGCAAAATGGTAAATAAAAAACAGATTTTAAATCCTATCCAAAGTTTACATACAAAATTTTAACTGAGTATTCCAAGTTTTATTTTTCTTTTAAAATTCAAACAATTTCTAATTTAACTTTTTCACCTCATTTTACGTATTCACAACAAATGTGTTAAATTTGGGAAATGCGTCGAATACGGGGGAGGTGTGTTTGAATAAGTAATATCTACTAACTTTTATTTTGAATTATTTATAAACTATTTTGGAATAGGGGAATTTTGTATGTAAACTTTGAATAGGATTTGAATCTGTTTTTTATTTACCATTTTGCTCCAAAATGGGAAATAAAGCTAGTTTACTCTTGATAGTATTTCATGTGTTCGTAGTTTTTAGGCACCCTGTATAAAAAAAGATCAAAGTTATCTTCGTAAATCGTATTTTTTCGAGAAGCAGAGACTTTTATCGTGAATGACTTTTTGTCGAAAAACGACATTTGTCCCCTTGGGCCCTCTATCTGCGGACGTACTGTATACAAAAGGGTTAAAGCTATCTGACTCATGAATCCAACACTAGATTAGTGCGCGCCCCACGAGCTGCGGAAAAATACTTATCGTCAATGTATCTGTTTCGCATTTTCCCAATTCACATCCGGATGCTAAAGGGTTAAGTAAACTGAAATATTTTCCTCAGATAACGAATAAAATGAATCATTGCCCAATTTGCCAAGCAATCAGCATTATCTGTTAAAGCTAAATCGATTCGGAAATCCGCACCATTCTGCAACCCTAATGAACAAAAACCACCCCTGCATGCAAATACACCTAAATAACAGGAAACCCCCTGCTGTGATGAGCATCACACAGAGCTGTAAACTGAACCGATTGAGATCTGACGAAATAGACGCCTCATCAGGGCTCGCTTGTCCAACGCAAGCTGATTAAGAGAACATTCTGATACATTCGCATCTATGCAGGAACGGAACGCACCGCTGCGCTCTGATAATTAAGGGATTATCTGAGATAAGCAAGATCTGGGCAACTTTGAAATGCGGATACGAAATGTTCAACAAGGGGTGAGCAATTTTCCCATTTTCGTAATGTTCGAATGCAATGGCATATGGGGCATAGAGCGTCGTATGTTCGCTAAGTAGGTATATTCAATTCGGCGCTCTATTATAATAGCATCAGCTGTAAAGCCTGCTCGCTTCGGTTATATGCTTACTTTGTTTTATTCTACAGTGCCTGCCCGTCGTCTATGATTTAGAATGTATAGATAGAAGATAATGACTAAAAAGCATTTGAGAGTATGCGTGTTTAGCGAATAATAGGTTTACGACACCTCACCACCGCTGCGGCAGAATAAAAAACAAGCTCAAGTTCGAATTTTGCGAAAGCGTCATTTCGAGGCAAAAAGGATATATATTTATTTGATATATTTGATCGATTTGATTTATATCGTATTTGATTAAAACCACTGAACATGTGAATTACGTGAAACGTAATGATGCTGACTGCTGCATGTTCGTAGAAGCCAAGGCCAGACTGGAGGAGAGACCGGCTTATAGGGTCTATCTGAAAATATGGCCATAAACAACACAAACTTACGGACCTATTAAACTTCTCTGGGTGCTAAGTAAAGTTTTCGAACAAATGATACAGAACAGACTTCAGGAACTAAGCGGAAAACATGCTAATATATCAGTTTGGCTTTAAACTGAAACACTCCACTATTGAACAAACAACACATAAACGGTGGAAGATCAGCAAGTCTATTTGTGGACATTAATCAGGCGTTTGGCAGCGTCTGGCACGGTGGTTTACAAATTATACAAACTTCAAACCCCAAAATACCTACTTCACATCATCAAAAATCTATTGGAAAACAGACGATTAGAAGCACGAGTTGACCCCACTCTACCCTTTCCTTTCTCTCCTGAAAGGGGCTCCCTCAGGAATCGCCTCTTTTACCCTTCCTTTATAATGTGCATTATCATAATATTTGCAAAAATGGTTAAAGGGCAACATATAAAAATACATCCCCTGACGATACTGCACTTATTGCACATTGTTAAGACTTGAGCAATCGACAAAGCCATCGATACCCGTTTGGTTTTTGTATATAATTAATTTATATATGTTTAGGCTTAGTTTAGGCCCTTAGTCGATCACCCTGCAAGTGGACTCAGCGCCAGCCGTTTCTTCAATTCATGACTGTTTATGTTTAAGTTTAATCTAGACCATAATCTGATTCCATTTTCTTTTAATGTAGCTAGCCTGGGAAAATGTCTAATTATGCTTTGTTCATGCTTAGTTTAAGTTTAAATGGTCAATCAGATTTTTTTAGGAAGTCAGTATCATTTTAGACTCAGACACGTGTAGATACGCGTTTAGTCTCGAATATAGACGCACTCACGTTTAAGTAATTTCTCGTAATTATTGTATCATGAACTCAATGAACTTTAATTAAAATAACGAAGGTTGTTGATTAATTTTGCAAGAAACAGTGTCTCTAAGACTGCAAACTCAGGGTGGTCCGAATGTCATATCCAGTCCAACATCATCTTGGCTGTCATTTTGTGGAAGCCTCGTATTCCACAGGAAGGATCAAAAAAAGGGTTGCTCGAGTCACACCATACAAACTTAGTTCCTCAATCTCAATTCGCAATAAGTCCCTCCATTTGAACCTTGCATACATGACAAAACGATTAAGAAACCGATAGAGAGATCTCAGACACTAACGGACACATCGACATAGTTCCGTAAATAAGGACTAACACCAAAGATCATCAAAACCAACTTTTACTCTAAAATTATCACGTTAAAGTTGAATCTCCGACATTAATTACAGTTGGTCACACAACTAAATCAAATAACGACGTAAAGTACTTAAGCGCAACAATTGACAAAAAAGAGAAATTAACTAAACACGGTCGAAACAGAAGAATATAAATTACTAAACGGTGAAAACATTTTCTATCGCTGAGGTACGAGGATCAACGGATCAATACAAAAAAAACGTAAAAAAAAATATGCAAATTCATTTGCAAACCACGATTAGGCCGCGGACCCTATTGAGGGCAAATTTAACGAAAAACACTAAAGAATTCATAAACAACAGAACAGATTGCACTAAGACTGATTAGAAATATAAGGCCTTCGGCAACTTGCTACACAATCTATCCAACCAATTACTATACTACCGCACATACATGACAAGAATAACTAAACGACTTAAACCAATTCAGGCAAGATGGAAAGATAATCGTCACAACTGGACCATTCTGAACCCTCCTTCTCCTGTCAACCACTTTATTGGAGCAATTCCAAATGTATTTCTTTTCCTTCCTCCTATTAATATTTTATGTATAATTATTTATGTATGGAGGTTTTTCGTCATAAAGGTGACGCCCTTTTTCTCCGGAATTGAAGATTCCAGAGAAACAACGAGAATATTCCCATTGTTCCTCCTAGTGAGTTACTATTTCCGTTACACCTCGTATATGGGCGTTTTTAATTTCCAAAAGTGTTTCCCATTACTTTCTCTGTAGAATATCGCAGTAAATAAAGAAGAAACTCTCCATTATCACACAATCTGAGAAAATATCTTTGATTTTTTCGACACACGCCATTCCAGGGAACTCTCCCAACTTTCAACCAGAAAATGCCTCCTAGACACGTTAGGTCCTTTTTTTTATCAAGAAGCAATATCCATCTCGTACCTACATTAATAATTCAAAGGCAGTACAACGGGTCTCGTAAAATATGCTCTATTAACAGTGACCGCCGTAATTTGGGTGATGAAAATTACGGCCGAGGTCTACAGGAAGGATTAAACGTAAAGCGAGACTTGAAATATTCATGGAATCAGCCATGAATATAAAACGAAATCCTCGTAAACTTTGTTTACCCACCGCATCTAACTGCAAACGCCTTTGAATTGTGTGCAGTGATACTGAGTGTTTGTTGCAGGAAGTTCAAATATTGAAAACCTTGATCCTAGGAGAGGAGGAACGAGGCCAAAGTCAATACCAGGTGATGTGCTTCATTTTTCATTTTGCGAAGGATTCGTTCATATCTTCAGATGCTATGTCGAAGCTGAGGCAGAAAAATCCCAGCACGGTACGAACTCCAGAAGAAGACCTTGGAAGGTGAGAATGTAGACTATGAGAAGAACGTAGTAGTTCTAATAAGGTTTCAGGGTCAATCACACCATGGATTATGTGGTGGTACTCAAACATTCCGGCATCATCAGCCCCTTCATAAGAGATGCATGTGCAGAGGCTGGTCAGGCTACTTACACGCGATATGAAGACATTATGAAGTGGTCCAATATACATGGTAAGCATCTGTTCTAAAATGGATTGAGTCTGAAGTTTCGGAAAAATCTGATATGAGATCAAACAATATTTAAATGTTATAATGTGTGTTAAGACCCTCCTAACAGAATCAGCATTCAGTATCGATTTATCGACCGATCCGTCGGACAAAACCCAGTTAACCAACTTTTAATCTATACAACAAGAAAATGTCGAAAATAGGCTTCATGATAAGAGTCGAAGTGTTGCCTGTTGAGCTAATTGAGGTACAGTAAACTGGAAGCCAAATTTGGTTAGTTTCGCTCTGAAACCATCATGTAAATTGCAAGCCAACCGAAATACATCGACCTAATTAAAGTCGCACGTCCACGATTTTCTTAAATGATATCATCTTGGATTGGTCTATTTTTAGAGGATTTTTCAGGAATATCCCAGCAAGGAATAATCTGGTCTAATTATTGCGTAAGTATATGACGAAGCATGTTCTAACTAGCGACAATATTTTCTTTTTTCATAATTACCTTGGAAAAACCTGTCATGTCCAGAGGTAGAACATGCTGCCCCATATTCGTCTGGATGAAAATCAATTTTTTTTTGCTGAAAATTCTGCAATGAAGAAATTTAAATCAAATTACATATCTTTTTGTCAACCCCGCATTAGTGTGCCTTGAAAGCCTCGGAAATGTTCATTACACTGGCAAACAAAAATTTACTTTTTTTGTGCCATGGATAAGACAAGGTGTTTATTATGTAAAACTCGCCGAAAAAGCCGAAACTGGCCTAAGATTTTTTATATCATCCACAGTTTCATTGCTATAGGATGTTGTTTTCTACCAAAATTTAACGACAAATGTATTTTTTACTATTGATTTTAAACGTACAAGTAGATCAGAATGTAATTTTCAATATTTTACGGCACTATTTTGTTTTTACGGTATCTTTTAACAATGTCCAGCAATAATCAGCAAGCAAAGTGATTTTCCACTTGCCTTGATATCGTTTTTTCATGGCAGAAATATCTTGGTGGAACCTAATGGTTCTTCATGCTCATCATATTGCACCCAAATTTTCGGGGAAAAAATCGAGGTCCTAGTTCAGAAAGTTAATTTTGAGAGACATGATACATCCTACTCCTTTATAAGCATTAAGTAGTTCACCCGCAAAACAGATTTAAAAGCGCTCCAAGCTCGCAATTAAGCTCCATTTAACATATTATCATATATTTCATCTTTTATTTCCCTTATTTGTGGACCCACAAATATGCCCTCTTTAATTTTTATCTTACAAAGTCTGGGAAATTTCTGTTTTAGCTGCAAGAACCTTCTTCTATTCCAATCCATTGCTTTAACAAAATTGTTCATGAGTCCCAATTTAATATTCAAAAGTGGAAATAATACGTTTTTGGGATCAACTAGTGGCCCATTTGTAAAAATTTTTAATTCCGGGGTTAGTGCCTGACGTGATGGCCACCCTTTCTGTACATAATGACGATCTTGTGCACGACTGTCCCATTCGCAAAGGAAACAGCAGTATTTGGTATACCCCAATTGCATTCCACTGTTCAACACATGGAAAATATAACCGATTCGGAAGCCGGTCTACTGATAAACAGGAATGGACTTGTTTTATCGGCACATATGGATCATCATGTATGAAGTAGTGTGTAAGAAATTTTACGTATTGTGAGTTATAACTTTGCATGTTACCAAATATCCATTGGTGATAGAAAAATTGCGTTTTCAGATTTGATTTTAGGGTATCAAAATACATTAGAAACGCCTAAAAATGATCATGTCGCAAAACCTGTGTTTACCAGTATTTTTTGTGTGAGTCACTCAAGGGCCAGGGACGAGCCTATCCAAAGTACAGTCTCACTTAGCTTTATGGAGATTCAAAACAAGATTCCATTAGTCGTTCGCATTTTCATTGGCCAGCTCGTGATCATTCCTTTCACAGTACAACGAGAGCATACCATTTTCAAATGATTGAGTACATGGAGGGCACAATGAAAATGCCAAATTAAAATATTCCTGCATCTCATTCATTCTCAGCAAGTGGTATAATAACAATTCTTCTCATGTATCATAGTGTGTACTTTGGAGTATATTAAACTTGCTGTAATCTACCAAGTCACTAGAGGACACTGATTCTGTCTGTGACTAATTGCCAGCTTCTGATTGGTATCTGTTTGGCCTCGGATCCACTAGAAAGTATCAGAATCTTCTTGGTTTGTTTGCCTCATGTTGTTTTCCGCAATCGGTTATTGTTTACATCTGGGTATGATCAATCTAGAAAATGTCCCTTTTTTCTCACAAACTAATTACTGACAAACTTTCTTGTTACTTGTGAATACATTGGACATTTTAAGGAAAAACTGTTTATTTAATACTTTCAAACCCCGAAAAACTCGGCTGGCAACACTAATGTTATTCATTGGTTCTTCTTGATTGCGATGTATCAACCATTTTATCTGAACTTTCATCAAGCCCCATACGTCTATTTTGAATTCGTCGAAAATTGGAGAAAGCCCCTAAACATGGAATTGTTTTTCACTTGCATCACTTTTTTGCACCCACTTTAACTGTATCAACGAATTTTACGCGATCGTCCAGCAACGGGTCAATGCTCAGTTACAAAATAAAATTTTAAATCTTTCGATCACATCATAATCTGAAATGTAAAACGGGTCAATCGTTTCATAGACGCCCCCATAGAAAATCCAGACTAAAATGCGTGTTGATCGGTGTAATTCACATTGAAAACAGGGCGTTCCTAGTAATTTGAGTTGCAAATATCTTAAAAGGGGAGGCCCTTGGAGGCTCTTACAAGGAATCCCTTTTCAGCAGAAAACAGGTTGTGGAATACAAATTTTATTGTTTTGAGGGAAAGCAAAAGAAACTTTTCAGATAATTATAAAAATGCATGTACCTATAGAGTGATGTTTTGGAGGGAGATGAAAAATGAGAAATCTGTAAAAAAACTTATCCTTAGGTGCTCGGCATGATTTACTTCTTTAGACTTAAGATAGATTATACAGGATGATGTAAGAAATGGCTGCAATTTCATGAAATTTCGTCTTGGCTGAGAATCTATGAAAACGTTTTTCCATGATCAAATGGAGAATGTTTTGGCGAAGCGCAGCGTAAATGCGCGGGAACGTCAATATCATACCATTAAAATGATTCGAATTGTTTGAATATCGAAAAAGCTAGCTGCATAATAATATTGCGTTTATGTTGGCAACCATAAACACAATATTGCTTAAACCTTCAAAAATAAAGGATGATGAATATCCCATGTGCTCGCAATCACAAATAATCAAAACATTAATTCAAACATCATAGGGGTTAAATATGCCAATACGCGACGCTCATTGGAACAGGCCATCAGCAACGCATATTTTTCGCTGTCCCGCTTTTACGCCGCATATACGCCCATGAGGATCCACCATTATTATTAAAAGTGTATTTTAAAGTCATGCAAGAAGTTGTCCCGTGATGTTTTGGATTGTCATTAATTAACTTCCGAACGCGATTCCACGGCAACGCTTTCTGTCTAAAATCCCCAAAGGTGGTGCCATTTAAATTGTCGGAATTTCAACAACAATCTTCCACCTGAGGGTAATCAAAATTAAAACCGTATTCGTATTCTAACAGCGCCCTGATTTATAAAACAAAGCAGGCATAATGAGAAATCTCAACCCGAAATAGCGTCCTTAACAGAGGAAGCATCTGCCTGATAAATCGGCCCCATTTCGAGACATCCTTTTAGCAAATTACCTATTTTTCCTGGCACTTCATTCTTTCCGTGTTTCCTTATTTACTGCCTACAGATAGGCATATTATTTACTAACCCTCAAGAACGCAATATTATAATGATCCTTTTTTTAAGGTATACCTACGGCCTCATACTTGCCAGCCCTCAAGAGGTTCCCAACAACCCCTGACTATGTGAATAATGACATAAACTACGAGGCTCCCAGTGGAATAAGTAATTGCACGGATATGAAGAATATGTGGACGCCATGTTTATGCCATTTGGAACAATGTATAGGGTGGTACCCTTGTGAACTTAAATACTGTAAAAGCAAGAATGGAGCCTCTAGTTACAGGTGCGGCATTAAAACCTGCAAGATTTGTCATTTGCTCGTGTATTATGTGGGTCAAAAACAACAATGTTTATGGGACGAATGACCACAACTTCAGAGGTATTTCCCAACAAAATGATTAGTATTGTGTTGTAATTACGATAGGCATCGGCTCTGGCCTTTTTTACCACATTTCGGACCAACTTTAAAAATTATTGCTGCTTAAGACTTGGTTAAATTTTAATTCGCTTCAGTTGCTTTGATATATGAGTAGAGTTCTTTAATATTTAACATGTGTCTTCTCTATTAGGTAGTTTAGGATATTGTGGCTGTGAAACTAAAAGTAACTGATTATAATGCAAATAATAATAATAATAGATTGCACTGTATTGAGGAACGTGAACAGAGAGTTTCAAAATCGAGAAACGTTATTAGGATTTCGAAATCAGTAAACACAATTAAGTTATTCAAGTGGAGGCTAAATGGGTCAGATTTCGAGGTCAATCAGGCCCTTCCTCTAAATCTTTAAAATTTTCAAGAATATCCCAGAGAATCCGAAATTATGGTTTAATTATTAACATTAAAAAACCGGAAAGTGGCGCTTTGTCAGGCGAGCCAAGTAGATTCCAGGAAAGGCCTTAATCAAATGCTGAAACCGTGGAGAGCTCTATTTAATACATTTTTAGACATGTAATATACTTTTTTCCTACTGCTGTCTTACAAGAACTTGTAAAAAATTATTATTTCCTACTCACGTAACTGCCATTTCGTGCTCGTTATATAGTATATTTCACAACACTGGCGATATGAAGGAGTGTACGCTTCCGCGCATCTCCATTTGTAGTATACAAAAAACGAAGTAAACATACTAGACATTAGCTATCGTACTGCAGGAGCTCAGCAATGTTGCCGGCTTGCTTTTAAACAGCCAGGTTGCTTGATTGTTATTTAAAGTCAGCTATCAAAATGATTTGAAATAATTTTTCTTTTCAAATTTAAATAAGAAAATAAACATGACTCTAAAAATTATTTGAAATAATTTTAGCTATAAATAACAATCAAGCAGCCTGGTTACTTAAAAGTAGGCCGGCAATATTGCAGGGCTCCTGCAGTACGATAGCTAATGTCTAGTATGTTTACTTCGTTTTTTGTATACTACAAATGGAGATGCGCGGAAGCGTACACATCATATTACTAGTGTCGTGAAATATGCTGTATAATATGCTATTATCATACTCGATTGCTGACCGAACGACGCGAAACGTCAACTTCAAACAGCGTGCGGTAAAGTATCACTTTTCGCACTTGCTATATTATATTTTGAATTTTTTATATCCATACTTCAACAATTTTGCCTGAATGTGATCTGTTTTACCCATACACATTGTTATTCAACCTCGGTTTAATCCTGTGTCTTTTACCGTTTTTAACATCCTAATAACGCATCCCTAATAAGCCTCTTCAACGTGAGATATTAGTGGAATAACTACTAAAGTATGTTTTCTACTTGATAAACTACTCTTTTAGGTGACTTAAAAGCTTCCTATAAAATATGCTTGTTCAATCCAAATTCTTCCTCGACCTTTCCGCTCTGCTTATTGTATTACCTTTCTAGAATGTGACAATAACATAGAACAAGAAGTATTAGATAAAGCGAATATAAGAGTGACTGTAATAGAAGTCCCGACCTAGATGTCTCTACTAGAATATACTTTTTTACAATGACATTCCTAAAATGAATATGTAAAGAGAAGTCTGACTTTGTACTTGTTCGAGGCATTTTCTGTTACATTCCTTTAAATTGGCTATTTCGTGGCATATTGTCACTTTAAAAACTGTTTTCTACGTAGATTTTGTTTATTTATGCACATGTTCCTCTGGGGATGCTTTTTATTGACTATGTAGGCGTATTTATGGAGGCTGCAAACAATTCTTTTACCTAAAATGTGTGTATAGTTAGGTAAATACTTTTTAATAAATAAAACTTGATATTTTGGCTACTAAAGATGTAGTTTTATTTTTCCTTTCAAGTTGCTGTGAAAAATACTGCCCACTTTCGATAAGACTGGTTGCTTTTCTGGTTGAAAAGTCTGAAATTCATTTATAAACAAAAGATTTTTAAAAAATGTAAATAAAATAAACTAGCAACAGAAAATGAAAAAACCTGTAAACAATTTTAGAAAATCTAAGAAAAATTAAAAACAGGGAATAAAGCTGAACTGCATTAGAAGGAAATCTTCCGACATTCCTAAAAATCGCAATAAACTTTAGGAAATTTTAAAAATTCTTAGAAAACTACAAAATGTTGGAGAATTTCGAAGCTTTTGTTGACGAACGAATCCTCAGTATATCTGTAGGACAAAACGAACCTTTACCTAGGAATCCAGAACCGCTAACTGGGACCTCTCCAAAGAATAATAAAGCGAAGATGTCGGGCTTGGGGTTTGGAACCCTGGAACATTTAGTCTAGGTGCACTTCCCAGATTCTTAACATAACAGTACCTCCCCAGCGGTCACGCGAAGGTCAGGCTCTCTGACTTGAGGACTATGAGAGACCATGAGAAGGTAAGCTGATCTAGGAAAACTTTCCCTCCTCTCAAATTGCCGAGCAAAAGAGTAATATGTTTTGGAAATACTACGCCCATTAAGACAGGGGGAGATTTAGAAATGGGATATACAGGGTTATTCACGTCATGCTACACGGAATATTGCGGCTAAAGTATTTAATATTTCGAATTTTTCTTTTTTGCAATGTGTAGAACTCATATAGAGGTATATTCTAAAATTATTTTACTTTTATACAGGGGGTTGTAAATAAGTGAAAAATATCAAAGTTATGTTTTTTTAAATGGAACACTCAATATATTAGTACCGTTTTAGATTCCTTGAGAAAAATAAATGTAAGTTTGACTAAGGTTTACCTACCCTAAACCTTAAAGATTTTGAAATAATTGAGATTTTGTAAAAATATAGTGCAAATTTAAAAATTTTGCTTTAAAGGAAGTTTAAACTGGAATAAGCCGAAATTCACATCAAGCCTCAGACATGAGGCATATTTCATGCCATAGTCATGAAAATTTAAATATCTTATACAGTGTGTCCAAAAAATAAATTGAAAAATGTACTTACTTTGAGGGGTATTAACTTGCTTAATTTAAATGGAACACCCTATATTTTATTACTACAACTATCAAATTGAAACAATACTGATCGAAAACTATTATACTTTCCTATACTTAAATGTACAAGTTTTCCTGGAAAATTAAGATTTTAAAAGAAAGTAGAAAATCCTATTACTTTTTATATCAGTTCCCACGATGACATCTAAAATGCCAATATAAAGAGTCATATTTATGCATTCTTTTTTAGGATAATTCTTTATTTATGATATTTTCAATATTATTTACGTAACTTACAAGATAATTTTTATATTTAATCAAATCTCCGAAAAATGAATGCATAAATATGATTCTTTATATTGACATTTTAGATGTCACCGTGGCAACTGATATAAAAAGTAATAGGATTTTCTACTTTCTTTTAAAATCTTAATTTTCAAGGAAAACTTGTACATTTAGGTATAGAAAAGTATAATAGTTTTCGATCGATAATATTTCAATCTGATAGTTGGAGTAATAAAATATAGGGTGTTCCATTTAAATTAAGCAAGTTAATACCCTTCAAAGTAAGTACATTTTTCAATTTATTTTTTGGACACACTGTATAAGATATCTAAATTTTCATGACTATGGCATGAAATATGCCTCATGTCTGAGGCTTGATGTGAATTTCGACTTACTCCAGTTTAAACTTCCTTCAAAGCAAAAGTTTTAAATTTGCACTACATTTTTACAAAATCTCAATTATTTCAAAATCCTTAAGGTTTAGGGTAGGTAAACCTTAATCAGACTTACATTTATTTATCTCAAGGAATCTAAAACGGTACTAATATATTGAGTGTTTCATTTAAAAAAACATAACTTTGATATTTTTCACTTATTTACAACCCCCTGTATAAAAGTAAAATAATTTTAGAATGTACCTCTATATGAGCTCTACACATCGCAAAAAAGAAAAATTCGAAATATTAAATACTTTAGCCGCAATATTCCGTGTAGCATGATGTGAATAACCCTGTATATTGTGATAAAAGGTAAAAACAATGGTTAGCCGGAAAGTAAGTCAGTCCGACAGGAGCATAAAAATCAGAAATTTGAATCACAACATTGAAACTTTTTAATCCAGTTAATTGTAGTTATTCCAGAGTATTGCTTAGTAATTTGAAAAATGCATCGCGAACCGTGCAGAATTCCAGAATGAAGCGGAAATCTCCGAAATCAATTTCGACTTAACAGTAACACAAAATGTGTTCTAATATGTAGTAATGGTTATTTAACGAACAAGCCATACACACACAATTCATACTCAGCTTCAATGCTCACAATAAAAAAACGGAATAGTTTAACACATTGTCTAATGCAATTTTTTTCCACTTCATCTCAACTGTATTTCCTGCACTACCGAGATTTCTATATTGCCTCTTCTTGACTTCATTAAATATTTAATTATTACATGCATATGAATAACAATTTATTTATTAATCTCGCTATTGGATGTAAGTTCTCAAGTAACAGAGAGTGGAAAATAAGCAAAAAAATTCTTAATGACAAGTTTACCTGGAAAATAATTTCCAAAAAAAAACAGTTAAAGTAACCAATATTCTGCCTTTGTTTCAAAATTTCCATAGATTTATACTCTTGGTCAAATTGCTAGCTGTTCGATTAATTGGCCCTGAACTTTGCCAGAAAACTGGGCAACCATTATAAGAATTTGGCGACAATTTTGCATTTTTGCTGAAACCGCCTTTAAAATACTTTATTCTGTGTTTTGTGCATTCTGGGCCAACTTCTATAGGGTGATGTGAACATTGCGTCACTTTGAAAATGTTAATATCTTTACTGCAACATACAGCACGATAAAACTGTAAAATTTTACTGTCAAAAGCATTACCATCATACTATACAGAGTGTTAGGGAAATAGCATTCGTAAATTGAACCAATGATTAAAAGCAGCATTTTGAACAAAAAAGTTCCTTACAACAGAGGTCGAAAACTTAATAGTTTTCTCCAAAAAAAATGTCAAAGTTGGTAACCGAAAAGCTGTGATAAACTTTAAAGTTTAAATAAAATGTGGAAAAACGCGCTTGACAGATGTTGATTGTTTGAAATGTAACAAAAAAAACCTAAAACTATTCAACAATAACATTGCTAAAAGTAATTGAAAACTTAATTAATAACTTAAGCGGTAAAAATAAACGTAAACGGAAACCCCGCACTGAACGTGACTGAGGAAGAGGAGTTTGTTTTTGTTATGATTGTTTTTTTATGGCCCTTCGTAGGGTCGATCGCCCACTTTGCGGGTGAAGCGATAAGGCATTGGCATGCGCAGTAAACAGGTAGGCCTAGTACCTCAATAGTACATGAGCTATGTAGCCATCTGCATTATGCTGTGGTCATCTGCATTTCATCCCACCTTATCTGACATATGATCCTGTGCTAAGACGCCTGGCGCTATGGACAAGTGGAGCCCATTAGAGAGCATCGAGAAGGGGTAAGATAAAACCTCCCTTATTTTTCAGTTTTGTCATGGACTGTATGTCTTTCCATACTTTTAATATTTTAGTATGATTTCGTTCTCGCTGAAGCGTTTTCTGTCAGTACACGCAACAGATCATCCGGAAAATTAATTTAAGTGGGCTTTAAGTGATTTTATTCCGACTTATTAACAGTACCTACGTGACAATGTATTCTTTACGCGAGTGTCATGACATGCTTTTGATTTATCCAGAGGCGTCACAAAATTCTAAAAAAGCTAGGCGCATTTACGGTAATCGTTATCCAGAAGAAAACTTCCAGCTTGACAAACATTTGTGCAAGTTTCTCAAAGGTTTCTGGATACAGGTAGCGTTATTCCTACATATTAAGGAGGAGGAGCAGTAATATAAAGGGGTCCTTTTACAACACGATAATACGCGACTACGTACTGCCTGCACAACGACGGCAGTCATCCAAGATTTGAAGTTTGAATGTCTACCACATCCTCCGTATTCGCCTGGCCTCGCCCCCAGCGATTATCATGGGTCTAGTCATCTTAAACAGGCTTTATGTGGGAAGAAATTATTTCAAACTAATGATGGACTGATTCAGGCAGTGCGTGGGTGGCTGCGCTCACCATCAAAAGATATTTTTTCTTCGGGTATTCGAGCACTTCCAAAACGATGGAGCAGGTGCATTGACCGTAATAGGGACTATATTGAAAAATGACATACTCGTTTTTGACATTGCTTCAATAAATTCAGTTTAATATCGTTTTTAAGGTTATCATTTGACTCTCCCTCGTATTATACCGAACTTTATATATTATATACAATTTCCGTCAGGGACAGATTTTCTTACAAACCATTTAGGAACACTCGGTATAAGCAAGCAAATTTCTAATTACCTACCTGGGAACTTGAGAAAGCTCCAACGCTACTTAATGCTTATGTTTTAATTGATTTTTTATTGACATCTATGTGCGCTCCGTGGGCGAGATTACTGTATGTTTGGACAAAGGAGCATATTAATTTAATTAACCACATTATTTCGAACAAACCCCCAACAATTCAGTATTGTTGTAAATGTTTATCTAAATGGAAACCCAACTATTTTGCTTTCAATTTACTCAATTAACCATTAATCTGCAATACCCAGGACATTGCACGCAAAACCAGCTTACCTCAGCACAGAACTTCCGAACGGAAACAGCATATCGCATTTGAGTTGAACTTAAATAATTTAATGTCTGTTCCGCTGTTTCAACATATCTCCAGAGACCTAGCCCGAAAATGTCATTTCATTATTAATTATTGGAAATCCGTATATTCCCATTTTCGCGGCGGTGTTTATTGATTTCCGCCATACGTTTGGTGCTGATCTTTGCCGATTTACTTGGCATAAGCCGCCAACCTTTGATAATTACTTCTTAGATAAATTGCTTTAAGTGTAGGGAATATATTCCCTTGAGTTATCCTTAAGGGGAAGTTTTATTAAGCGCCAATTTATCTTTAAACTATTGACCAAGAAAATCCGACGTTCTGACGATCGATGCTCTCAACCGTACAAGGCTCGGAATAATTACCACGGTGGCACCTGAATTTCCGCATTTCAAACGAGTTAAGTTTCGACAACTGAAACTAATCTTTACAAAGTTCAATAGAATGGAATAATTAGAGCTTGTGTAGCTTAAGCTTCAGTGCCGTAGATCACCAATTTCTATAACGTCGACACGAAAAACGATGGTAATGGCTCATTGTTGAGCGAAGGGCTCATGTTTTTTCATGCAGACCCTTTGTAAAATAAACTAAGGCCATTAAAGTCCGGGCCGTACCTCATACATACTATATAGCACCCTTCGTCGACTTAATATTCAATGGGGGTTAGTCGACACGACACGTTTTGCATATACATCGACTTATAGATCCGGTTTGCGAACGATCTATACCCGGTGATTTTCTTGTATGATTACTTGTAAAATCTCGAGCGTATTTACACACTGTAAGCGAAGTCTTAATTCTTAGTAAAAGGCAGCTATATTGAACGTTGGTGGTGCTTTGATGTCTTTTGCTACGACTATCAGGATACTGCATTGTTACCGACTCAAAAATATCGGAAGACCCTCGATTTCCGTATACTTTCATTTCCTACGGGTTGTGCGCATAACGATAAGGAAATAAGCTTATTTCCCACGTCTTTCATACCGGTATCCACAGCAACGAGGCAAAACTAATATGAACTGTCCGAAGGTCATTTTGGTGTTTTAAGAAGTAAATTCCTTTTATTTTTCACAAATTCTTACCATGGTTGGGGAAAAAAATAGCGTATGTAATTCACAGGAGAGTTTATCCACGCACGAACGTGAAATGTTGCGCACGAGTCGCAGGCGAGGGACACAATTACACGAGTTTAAAAATGAAAATAGAAAAAATTGTCCGGGAATCTAATTCGCTATTTTGTTCGCGCGTTGTTAATAACTGTTACCTTTACCACATTCTAGTTTTGACTACAATCAGCGTGCGGTAACGTAGCATTTTCCGTACTTGTTAGGTTAATAACCATTTATATTATCAAGGGAAATAGAAAAGGATTTCTTGGATTTTCACGCATCCAGAAGTTCAAACGGAAAAGTAGGACACACGGTGTAGCAAAAACCAACGCACGCAGACCGCTCTTGAAACAAAGGTTCAAACCATCCTCCGAGCCAAAAAGCAGGAGTTGTTAAAATTTCATCTCAACGAGCGAAGGAAATTTGCTCACCATCTAAACTAGAAAAGGAACTTAATCATCTGGAAGGGGCAAACAATAGTTCAGGAGAGCAATTCATCTAAGGAATCATGAAGTTCGTGAACAGAATATGGAACCCGATGGGAAGAATGGATTCACATGTTTTCCGTGTATTCACAGGATTACGGATAGAACCGGAAGGATACTAAACACGTAACATTAGAATGATATAAACACGAGAGTCACAGAGCATATAAAGTCTTGCATAGCGGGACAAACAGCAAAATCTACTATAGTTAAACATGCATTCTTGGATAGTCAGGAGGTTCTTTTCAAGAGAGTGGACAACCTTCATCACTCCCAAGGCTACTATTCAAAACTTACCAGAGAGACTATAGAGATATTCAAGCGCAACACCAACTTCTAGGGAAAGAATCACTGATCTTAATTCGGATTGAATGTATTGGTGGTACGCTCCATGTGCGCCGATGCTCCACCCCCTACCACCAAAAGAAGAACTTATAAATACCGCGAACTATCAGCTATCGCTTCAGTTTACGTCAAGAAACAAGGATAATTGCTTCATCTGTTACTCCATCGCCTTTGATAATGTCCATAGCGATTTAGGTCGAAACGTTAGGAAGTAATTTCATCGGATCTACACCATTCATTAGACAAGATGCTATTGTGCTGGAACATATAATAGAAAAAAATATGTATGATTGGAACGAAACTAAAAAAGAGGATTTTGGATGGATCTTTCTGTATGAATTATATACTCACCTTTACAGAACTTCATGAGCGGAGGGTTTCTAGAAATAGAGAAGTCAACTTACTTCTTATCGACATAGTCCAGGCATAGCTCGATACATGTAAAAACACAAAAATTTAGTTAATATTAAAGTCCTTCAATTATACCTTTTCGCATTTGTCTAGCGGTCAAGACCTTTTTCCACAGATGCTGTAAACTTTTCAGAATGAATAACTTCCTATTCTCGTTCGAATTTCATCGTTGCACTTTAGACAAATCACTACTTAAACTGACGACAAGTGCCTATCGTACATCAACAAGTTATGAAAAAATAGAATTACCAAGTCATTCGCTCGAAGTCTTTATACGACTTTAGGAAATTAAACAAATAGGTTTCTCGGTGTTCAGCGTAACGACCCGGCCATTAAAACTTTTCAAACGGGGACGTTTTATGGAACTCGGATTTATGGCAAGGTCTAGTCGGGATCCTAAATGTAAATTTTATTTCGGAGTGGACAGAAAGTTTTAATCCTTTGGGAGATTGTGTTTACGGGACTGTATCGCTTTTAGTCTCTAAGCTTACTGCTGGCGATAATTCTAAAGCTGGACGAGGCTTTGGATCTAATGCTGGAGACGGTAAATCACATTTTGAGGTGCGGTGTTTGCAAGGGGGATTGAGTTGGGAACTCTGGCCCTGAATCGCTTCTATAATAGACGGTATATTACAATATGGACCTTAGTTCTATGTGAGCGAAAATTTTCCATCAGCTTTAACCACAGATCCTTCAAATGATTTATTGGCGGCTTCCTAAAGGTGAAGCTGGCACAATATTTGTCATCTTATTTTAGGATTTTATCCGTTGGCTGGGTCTGGAGACACATAAGCACACAAAGTAATATGATAAATGATACGAGAGAATGTTAGACGAACCAACATTGTCTTTCACTAAATTAGTCTTATCCAATTACACGCGCCGCGCACTGGATATATTGAGCACGAACTGAAATTATACATGCCTCCCCTAGGAAACATGGATCCGAGGTAACGGCACTATCTGCTTAATTAACCCACGGTTAATCAGATTGTTAAGATGTATATTCTCTTGGGGTGTTGCCTCCCACACAATTGTTGAATGGTGTGGGTGTTCATTTGCCACTTACTTTGGGTCATAGGCTTAAGGGCGTGTCACAATGAAACCATTAATCAACTTAGAGTTTTAAAGCTCTCGCAGACAGTACGTAAATAAATTGCCTTTTATATTTACACATGAATGCTCCTTGTTTAAAGGGCCATAACCGAGGAAAAGGGAAACGTGTTAGTGCGAGAATGTTTTTAACAATTTCTCGGAACAGTCTACAAAGAGGTTCATAGGGACATTACCTTAGTTGCTTAATATCGTCCTGGCAATGGCGAGGGAATATTAAAGGAAAAATATGGCACGACATTACGAGCCATTAACTTTGAGTTTTGGCATAAATTAAAATGTATAATAAAGAAAAGGCATTACAACGTCATCATTATCAGGCCATTGTGCGCTGACTAATGCGAATTTAATTATAGTCTCTTTTTAAATTTAAATAGAGATTGACGTGATAGATGTTCTCATTATAATCCTTGATCATTTCCCTGAAAAATCGATAAAGGAAAAGTTTGTCGAATCACAATTCATATTTCTCGTTTAGCATCTCAGACAACCGATCCAAGGCACAATTTGCTGGCAATATTTTCGGAGTACTCCGACTATGCCACAGCCATGAAGCCGCAACAGAACAGCATGGCTGACAGTTTAGATCCATTATAATAATTTCAAGTCCCGAAGGGAACGCTTTCCTCCAGAATTGTGCTGTTTTAACTTCCACTATCCATTATAAACGGAAAATGGAAGTAAAGCCCCGAACAGGGTTTCCCGTTCTTATACGGTATTCTGTGTTGAATTTAGGGCCGAAAAACCAAGTGTTATGCAAGGCATGCAACCAGCCACTTAGACAATAATAATGTTAGAGATAAGTTCCATGGAGGCCTGCGGATTAGTCTCATGCAAATAATAGTTCAGAAACTAGAATTGCGAAGTTTCTATTTGGCAATAACTGCCTAGAATCTTGAAGTTATGAGGCGTCTTGAGGGGCATACGATAAGTTTCCGCTTTGAGTATGGGATTGTTTCTCGAGCTTTGAAGTGAGAATTTGTTAATTACATCCCTAATGAAAATAATACCAGCCAAAGACGTATTAGGGGAGATGTATGGTGTTTATTGTGACGTGGGTTATCGAGAAGAATGCCACAATTAGAAGGTTTATTATTTTGAAGCTCGTCTCATTCTCCTTTCTAAGGCGATTTACCGAAACGAATTGTCTTGTGAACTGCTGGGTGAAATAATCTGAATAAGTATGTTTTTGGCCGATAAAAACAGAGTGAGTAAGAAACGAGTGTATTTTCTTGAATCTTACTTTGGGCGAGAAGTTTATGTGAATGATTTCGACAATTATAATACAAAATATTTGTATATGATGTGTAAAAAAATCTGCAACTGATTAATGAGAACAACATTCTACCATTCAACCCAACTTGCCAGCTAGATTAAACCATAAGCATTTTTATTTAATGCAATATGTATTTTGACCCTTTTGTAAGGAATTTTCGAAGCTCCTTTCATTGCGGTTTTCATCATGTGTCACACGTTATGGATTAACACCATTTTACATGCAATTAAAAAAATCCTAATTTGCAAATTCTGCAATTCCAGATACTGAAACGAATGTAGGAAAATTTAAATAAATGGCTATCATACGCCTTAGAGTTATGTGACACCCATAAAACTTCTAACCCAGAACCATTTACTTAGCCAGATGCTTTAGAGAGCTCCGTCATTAATCATTATAAAATTTTAATCAGAATCGTAAAAGTTTCTGGCGACGATGGCGTAAAAACCGTTCCGAAAGGCAGAAAATAAGTTTTTTAAAATTCAAAGTTAAATGACACGTCAAAACTTTGCGGGCGAAAGTAGAGCCGTACCGTGGAGAGATATATTCGAAAGATCGTCCCACCTGATAAAACTTGTAATAAATTACAATATGTATTCTAAAATATGACGGGAACTGCCAGGGATTTCTTATTCCCGGGTGAAGTATCGTCCAAAGTTCTCGATCAGGGACAAAATGAGCTTCGGAAGATCTATGTTTTCCGGTGTGTCGGGAATTATGCATAACACGATTGAGGAACGCTTTTCGAATTTCTGAGAGTTGGATCTCCTGCCTTGGTTTTCATTGCAGTATCACAAAGTTGATATCGATAGTTTTTTTCCGGATATGAAATGAGGCCCTCCCCTTGTTGCAGATAGCATCATCATCAAGTTTTCAATAAGGCCTCTTTCCATCGTAAAAAATGTATTGTAACGTTAGCTTATCAGTTAGCCACTTATCTTCAAAAAATTACCATTTTAGTAAATTTTAAAAAAATATACCGTCAAGAGTCAAAGGGTCCTCAGAGTAGTAGGAAGACATCAGGGAAAATTGAAGTCAAGCTTTATGAAAACGACAAAAAATTATTTTTTTAGTCACTTTGTTGCGCTCACTTTTTTTCAACCACTGATTTAAGATTAGGAAGATCATGGCCAACAATTTTTGGGTGCAGTTCTTAGCCGGTGTCACCACACCTCTATCTCAGCTCTCTGAGGAAGAAAACTTGAGCCTGCAAAGAAGTTCATGGCATGAGTCTAGAGAAGAAATCTAGAAGTAAAAATAATATAATCATTGCAAAGGATATTAATCCCCAGTATAAAACATCTAGCTGAATGAAATAGGGTACTAAACATTTTATAACACTTTCATAGCTGAATGCGCAAAAACAAGCCATTATGCACCTTCCAGGCCCTTTTTAAACGCTACACGCGCAATTAGCCACATGCGAATATCTTAAGCGAGAATTAATCTCATGCAGGCTGTGCTGTGCGTGAATCAATCCCCTGTGGTTATTATATTAGAAGATGGAAAGTTTTTCCGGCACCATTAAAATTAAACGATGATTAATAGGGCTTTTTCGCACCCCGTCCTTCCTAAAATTAAACAGACTCAAACTTCGGTCATGTTTGTTCACGGGAACAAAAAGTAGTGCCCTTGTTTTCGCTATGGGTACACTGCTGAAGACGAATTAATAATTGAACCTCTGGTGCACGTCTTCATTTTCCACACATCTGCAAATGCCATCGGAATTGAATAGGATTGAAATATAGGGAATATATAAAAATTTGATTTTCCGGCTGTTATAGATACGACCCATTGCTTCCTACCTTTTCCTTTCACAACCAGTGACATCCTGAAAGTAAAATTAATCGTTTCGTCCTTTTGAGTTCTTATACACAGAACCTTAAACGCCCTGTTCCCCGTTTGATTAATGTCTATTTTCATTTTTATCTTTATGAATCCTCGGTTTTGGCGTGGAAAAATGTCACTTATCTCCTTTTATTTCATTTTATATATCAAGCTTTTAGCAACGAGATATCTTCATCACCTCGTTAAAAGTACGGAGTTGCAAGGTGTTATCCAAAAACTTATCGCTCACTAGGAACAATAACTCCATTTTTATCTCGAATATAATGTTGGTAGTCTAAAACTTTAATGTTACTAAAGAAAATGGCTCAGTTCTGGCCAAATCTTTGCAGAAATCAAAGGACAAAATGCAATTTTTTTTAATAGAAATGGAAGGACATTGCGAATGTGATAGCGATTATATCCCGAAATGTAATTTCAGTCGCCATCAATTTGACTTCCGGTTAGCTTTCCAAAGATTAAACCAACAAATCGCCAACCTTTCGGACGGCGTCCAACGACATTTCAGATAAAGAATAACTGTGTTGAAAATAGGAAAGTTTAAATATCATTTGGTAAAAATCGTTTTACGTAACCGGCCATAAAAGTTCAGATTCATCAACTGTCCGGGACTAGGTTCCTGAATCTGGGGAGTAAAGTGTTGAGGAGTGACGTCAAAATGGTTCAGGCAGAGAAGTAATGATGAGTTTATATGTTATGATATGTCGTGTATACTATGCACTGTATAAACAGTAATAACTATCACAATAGAGCCACCTTTCTACTTGCGCATTGTCTTATGCGTTATGCGGTGTATAAGCTCAGCGTTACAGACGCTATCTGGAGATCAATCCCCTGGAATTTTCTAGTCATCGGGTTCAAGCATTTGAATTTGGTAGTTTTAAATTTGAATATCACCAGATACAGCGCCAGCTGATACTCTAACGATATATACCTAAATTCTCCTACCTACTACGAAGAAAGTTTAGTTTGGAAAAAAGGGGCCTAATTCCAGAAATAATATCACCCTGTAGATTTAAGCAAATAATTGAGCAGATTATCCATGTAGAGTTCAAGGTACTGAATGATCTCGAAATTTTAACTCAATATCTCAAAAATTTAAGAAGCTATAAAAAAATAAAAATTGAACTTTATTTCCCTGTATATCTAACAGCATTGAGAAATACGAGTCCAATTTGCTACCCTTAGATTTCCTTATGCTTATCTGTCGTTAGTGGATTAGCTTCCTTTTTCGAGACAGCCTGTGTAATAAGTCAAAGCGAAGAAAGGGAAACCCAATAAAGATTCTAATACAACTTCATATATCTTCAGGAAAGCGACTTTCATTGACTTGCTGTGGGGGGTAGCTTGCTCTATGGTAAGTACATTATCTATTTTGGAGTCAAGTACTTTACCTTAGATTCTGTGAAATTCCATGAATTCTGTGAACTTTAGAGTCGAGACAAAAAGAAGGCATCTTGAAACGGATAAAAGGTATTTAAGACCCCTTTAAAAAACTAAAAAGGTAGATATGTCATTATCAATTTTTTACCATTTTAAATCACTTGATTTTACTCATATGGTTTTTTTAAATGAGTAAGAAAAAAAGAAGAAATTTTTATTTTTTATATAGTATAACCTTAATACAGATAGATCATCATTAAGACATCGAGATACTGATTTAAATGCTCCTATTCTCAATTTAAATACATAATAAGTGTGAAATAGGATTGTTTGAAGACACATACAGATATCGCCAGTTCAAATCGAAACATAGGAATTGTGTAAGTGGGAGAAGGGCCGCATAAGTTTTAATATATTGTACTTCCAACGAAGTGAACGGAGTCAGTTCGGCCGGTCTCTCCACTTCGATGTTTAGATTAGTATCGATTTCACTGCCTTCGTGGTAATGGACATTTTTAAAAA
Source organism: Euwallacea similis (assembly GCF_039881205.1). Lineage (NCBI taxonomy): Eukaryota > Metazoa > Arthropoda > Insecta > Coleoptera > Curculionidae > Euwallacea > Euwallacea similis. The sequence continues at coordinate 2,462,303 of NC_089624.1, forward strand.
TATCAGAGCAAAAATCAGCAATATAAATAAATGAAAGAAAAGAGAAACATGATCATTCTGCGCGTTAAAATCGAAACCCATTACATGCTTTTACCTGCCCTGGTCAATCTATTTATTTCTGATATAATTTTAAAAGATAAACAAATCGTTCCGTTCCTTTTATCAATTGACTTCGAGTCTGCAGCCAGTATCGTCGGCTCAGTCTCGCACCCAGCAAAAGATCATAAACAAATATCAGGGAATTCAGATCATCATATTCATTAATGACGTACCTAAATAATGTTATAATAGGGAAATGTAAATAATTAATAAATAAGTACAAATTCGAAACTAATTCAATCCATCACTAGGACTTACATAAGTAAAAATTCTGAAACGATGAGAAATCTAGCAACTGGAACCAAATTAGCTCCGCCCACTTCAATCGCTACCTTTCAACGTACTTCATTGGTCTCTGTCGTAACCATATTAAAACTTGTGCAGTCTTTCTCCCACTTGCACAATTCCTATGTTCCGACTTGAACTAGTAATATCTGTATAAGGCCTACTCTACGTATACCGTGACGTTTTATTATGATACGGAAAATGAATTTGTATGTTGAATGAATGAAAAAATATTGCGAAATTTGCCTTATCATGTCCATCATTAACGCCTACAGGGCCCTACTTGCGTTCACAAAACATTGTAACAAATTACAGCTATAATCTCGGGAAAAAAATCTTTTTATGTATTTAAGCGATAAAATGCCCCAACCCAAAAAAAGCCCTGAGTGAACTCTATCCCTTGAACTTCACTGCTTAGTGACCCATTGTGAAAAATTACATTTTATCGGTCACATTTGAGCGAAATTCCTAGCCGGGTCGGATTTTGTCCGCAAAACTTTATGATATTGAGACCTATATATTTTATTTCCTATATTTTATTGGGCTTAATATTATCTAGACGTACACACGCGGCAATTTTAGGCAATTTGGCCATTGTTCGACCGCCCATTCTGTCAGCACGCCAAATTTATTGCAGAAATCTGAAGTTGTGCCAGGATTTCTTCATTATACGCCCTTCACGGGTAGTTTAACCTTTATCGAATCTTTTATTATTTTTTCTGAAGACTCGCAATTGGCTATGACTGGTGTTATTACATGTCTGCACTTTATAGATTTAAAAAAACATGGATCTAACTATCAGCAAGAAATTACAGAAAGGTACTTTGAGGCATTTTCTGTAATTTCTCTTCCCGGAAATGGTGGTTAAAAAAGCACTCGCCTCTAAATTACGGGTCATCTAAATGACTTCTCCCGGCGAGCTCATTTTCGAGGGAGATTAAAAACATCGTCTCATTTAGCTTAGAGATCGGCTCACAAAAGCCGCAGCGGAAAAAGTGACCTCGATTTTTTACTTAACCAAGATGCGGGTTTCCTTTAGAAAAGAGAAGCAATCCAAAATGGATTGTTACAGATACGCGGTGAGTCGACAGAAAAGAAAGATAATGGTAATGGCGATGTTATTAGATTATACCACTGAAGGTCCCTAACATAAATCAATACACCAAAGCAAATTTCAGTCGAACTTTCAGGTATTAATTGGAATTAACTCCGCCGTGTACACGAAATAATTTCCGCAGACTGTCCATACAAAATTGATCGACTCGGACAAAAGCCGAATTCGACGCTGCACTAAAACGGCATTATTAGCTTTAAAGTCCGTTGTCGAAATTTCGTTTCGAATCAAAACGGAATAACATTTTAAGGAAATTAATGGGGTTTGTCTGAATCAGTGTTTCTGCTGATCCCACTAAGTCAACAAATCGATCTACATTTTTCCTTCCTTTTATTCCCTGACGTTGGGATTTATCTGACCGTTGGACTGGCTTTAACTTAATTTAACTCACGGTTAAATCCAATAGCTTTCAATGAGCATCCTCTCAGAATAGCAATTATAGGTTCAGTTAAGGAAATCTTATTGGATCTGAGAGGGAACGCAACGAGGGATTTAATTAAGAGTTGAGTATATACAGGGTGATTCAATTACCATGATTTGCCATTGCTACTTCCTAAACCGTAGACTCTCATTCATATACTGACCACATTGAAGTGCAACTTTATCCAGCGATTCTCCTGCAAAAAAAAATGTCACAATAGATTTTTCATGCTGCATTCATTGAGCAATGCACTGCTGAGATATGGACACCAACATTTAACATCTATTGCTTGAATTCCTTTCAAGATATTCGAGGACTTGCCATTCTCCATAAGTTCTCAAGCTAACTTAACTTTAAAGGGTAGCTTAAACTGGTAAGTTTACGCATGGGAAGTCTGAAGCTAGAAGTGTCTGTAGGCTAACAAGCTCACAAAGAAAGAAGTTATTGATGGCACATACCAAATTAATGTTCACAATAATTTTTATTGAATCATACTATGTAAACGTATACTGTTACATGAACTTTTAAAGTCAAATCCACAATCGGACTGAATATTTCATAAAAAGGTATAATAATGGCAATTTTCCAAAAAAATATATATACAAAAATTTACAATCATGTGAATAAAATAGTGTTGAATACTTTTTATACCACCATCAGTGTTTTACTTATTGTTGCAGATTTTTACTTCTTAACATTTCATAAACCAAATGAATTTTCAAATCACCATTTTTGAATCTTGTGGTTTACAATGAAATTTAGTAAATTTTTCACATTTAACCGACCTTTTAATTTTAAAGACTTAGTAGCAGATAAAATGGTAAACTACGGTAATTGGACCGTCTCGTATAGGCACTACTAGCTCGTGAAATTTAGGAAAAAATCTAGTTTGTCGTATTTCAACATGCCTATTCGATGCGTCATGTATAGTCCTGTACATTACGAAGTAAATAATTTTTTTTCCTGTTTAGTTTATTATGTATTTTCCTAAACTTAAATGATCAAACTGAAATTTTGTTCTCTTGTAGATACTTTTCATCACCAATTCAATGATCTATCACACGATCGTGTTTCTTTTTTTTTTGAAAAAATGATACCATCAAATCCTTTTATGAAACATTCAGTCCAACTCTGGACTTGACTTAAAATTTTGTAGAGAAGGAAAAAACTAACAAAAACATGAATTAAAAATAGCAACTATTTTCCCCTTTAACCAATTCTGTAACTATCACTGTTTCGGAGTTAATAATAATAGAAATACCTAAATAAAACTTTATATATTTCGTTCGGCTTTAATTTAAAAAGTAAATTTTACCTAATTTTTTTAAAAGTTTTTTCAGCAATTTTAAATATTTAAATAGTATAAGTATTGTCCAAACCTGAAAATGACACATTGTAACAGTCATTTTACATGACTAATGACAACGAAGAATAAGGCCACCATTAGACGATACCTGCACGATACGACACCTACATATTATAATAAAATTAGAAATAAAAATACAATTCGCAAGGAAAAAAGAAAGCCACTGGCAGATTTCAATACCAGAGAATAAGGCAATAACTATTTTGACTAATTCGGAACGATTGTGAGTACATTAGTGCACTACTAGAGTTTTGATTATGAGCCATATTGCCGTATTGCTAGAGTTTCACAAAGTAGTGACCAAAAACATCAGCTATTTTTCCACAGTGCTGTCCATTAATTACTAAATGCTTCAAATCTACAATTTGTGTTGAGTTCATATTGTAATCGTCTGGAAATGAGGTTCTCCTTTCAAGATAATTCAAATTTGACTATCCTGTACATCAATTGAAAGCATTAGTAAAGTATCAATAAAGCATATTATTATCATTATTTACAAGAGTTACTCAAAGAAATTCGCCACCTTTCCTATGCTAAAACACCAGGAAAGGTGACTAGACAACCCTAGTCAATCTGTTTGAGTAGTTCTTGCAACTGATAAACATCGTGCTCCTTTTCAATCTGTTCCTGCAATAAACGTTCCACATTGGCCTGAAATCGTTGTCTCAATGCCAAGTTTTCGATGCTACCAATTTTGATTTCCTGTTCAACTCTCTTTGCTTTAATATCATTTAGCTCAGAGTTCAATTCATCCAATTTTGCCTCAACGGATTCTAACAAAACAATGAAAGTACTTGTTAATTAAAAAGATATTGCAAATATAACTGTAGTCACCTCGACTTAAATTAGGTTCTGCAAATGACAAATTCTGCTCTGAGAAACTCATACCACTTCCTGAAGGGGCATAATAGTCCACCTCTTGCAGCATAGAAGCAGAAGCGTCAAACTTGGATTCAAACATTTCACTTGAAAACTCAGTAATCAGTTTTTGATCAGCTGAGTTATTTAGTACTGAATTGGAATCAGTTAAATGGCTATCGTCAGCCGAATTCTGACTGTTTTCATCCATCACATCCAAGACATTCAAATGGGCGTCTTCATCCTCGGAATCACTCACAGCGCCACCGAAAATATCGTCCTCGGCCACTTTGGGCTGAAGCTCGGGGTCCACGATCTCCTTTTTAATTACAACAGATCCCTTGTTTACTTTGTTTTCGTCGTCTTCATTAATTACTTCCCATTTAACGCTTACCTATAGAAAATAAACAGATTGGTGGTTTTACAAGGTATATCAGTTATTACTTAAGTTAGGAACATGCAGTTTTTGCAACCTTGTGTTTAATTTTTACAAGCCAAAAGTTAACAGTGATGGAAGTCATTTCTAAGTTGGATTTTTAGATCATTTTAAAACACTTAAAAATCTCTAAAAGCAGACAATAGATGTAAATGTCATTTAGTATCAACATTATGGCATCATTTTAATGGCATGGTAATTTTGTCTAAAAGATTACCTACTGCATCATTGTCAATCCTCAATAGCCTCTTCAGTTCCTTTTCAATCTCAGGTGCTTCCACATATTTTTTCTTTAAAGTTTTCCTAAATCTACGTTTCCTTACATTTTTTGTTGGTGGAGTAATGCCATGAGGCCAAAGGTACTTCTTATCAACCTTGTTTGGATCTGCATTGAAAAAGTTAATTAATAAGTATTTATCACTGACAATAGAGGGCACATTAATTTCCAATCTTCTTGATAATATAAAAACAGGTACCTAAGTAAGCAGGTAGATAGGATCAGATGAATTCGTGGAATTCTCTGATTGGGACAAGATTTTAAATTACAAATTCATTCCTAATAAATTTAAACTTAAAAGAAATGTTGGCATGAGCTTGTAGTTTAAAATCTGTTACTATGCATAAGTGACCACCTGCTAAAAATATTGTTATTGTATTATTGTAGTATTAAAATGATTACAATATGCATCACCTCTTCTCTATGAAATTCAAATAAACTTTCAATGCAGTTTCTAATTAAGAATTTGTAGTCTCTTTCCTTCTAAAAAGGAAGATGCTCAACAATCCACGGAAAACCCCACTACAAATCTTCTCCCAATCTGACAATTAAAACCATGATTAACATAATAATAATTCATATGCTCTCGCAAGAAGTGCCTTACCCTTTTTCTTTTTCTGTGGATTCTCATCTTCAGTAAACTGATCTTCTTCTTCTTTGCAGAGTAACATCTGACAAATATCTGCAGTTTTATAAAAATTCTTACTGTCTATAGTTTTTAATGACTCTATTATGGAAGGCATATCAACCACTTTGCCTGGAAGCAACCAGTGATCTAGCCTTACTTCAGCATGTCTCATATCATCTTCAATTTTAATATTAAAACGGTCTTTCAGGTTTTCGCTATTTTTGATAGCTTCTTTTAGTACCTTTGCAGGTTCCTAGAGATTTAAAAAATGCTCTTAGGTGTATACTACTATTTAATAGAAATTATTCAAACTGAAGGAACAAAAGATGCTTTTTAAATTTTACATGAATACTTACAAGTGGCAAACGCAAAATAAATTGTGATTCCAGTTCAGCTGGTCCATCATCAGATTCCTTATTTTTTGAGTACATTATTGTGTATTTATTTTGTTAAAAACACTGTTAATTTTATTTAAAAAAACTAAATTAAACTTTAGAGAATCACATTAACCAAAGAACACAAAAAAATGTAATACGTAAACAAACCAAAAACCAATGTCAAATGTCAATTCCGTTTGAAGTATTGCTTATAGGAAATTAAATTTGTTTCTCTATTTTTGCAGTACTAGTTGTTGCGTATCAAACAAAGATAGAAAAATGGTATTATGAAAAGACATGATAACTGTCATTAATCAAAAGTTTAATTAGACGTCACAAACATCAGAAAGAACGTAAACAAACAATGCAATTTTATAACAGTAATTATTTGTTGTTAATGACCTTTAATCAAAATAACTATTAACAATTGTGTGAGTGAAGAGCAGTTTCCGGTCCCGTTACTTTTTCGCTCGAAAAGCTCGCTTATGAATTTGGGACTGTTTAATCGAATGAACCTCAAGGTAAGCAGCCTTTGAGAGTGCTAATTTTGAGACAAACTTATTATGCAAATTTCACCAATATTTACAGGAAAGTGGTGAAAATAAAGGTATGTATGCAGAATGGACGTCCCTGGGCCTAACAGTGCAATATGGGGAGCAAACTGGCCAAAGTGTTCTCGAGAAATTTGATTTGCCTATAAGCAAAGAAATCACACTTGGGCTGGTTAAGCAATTGGCAAGCAATTTGGGAATTGCCCAAGCCCCTGAGCCTAGTATTTTGACTACTGACAGAGAGGTAAGTAATGTGGTTTGACAGGGCCTAAATTTCTAAGTAAAGGCTAATAAAGTAGAGTATTTACTAACAACTCTTTTGAAAATAAACTTGACATGTATGCAGTAAAACTTTACCTCACATCATACTGTACACTAACATTTAATTGAAAATACAATAGACAGTGAATGAAACACATGTGCTGATAGCAAAAATATTGTACCTAACATGGACAAAAGTGTCATTACTGCACTTGATTGCTACAAAACTTCACTTCATGTTGTTCAGTAAACTGCAATAAATGTGTAGCAATGCGTTTCTTTCTGCACTCATTTCCTATTCCAAAGAAAATAGTGTCACTTAAATCAATATTTTATTTTTCATAATTTTATATGAATTTTATTCCCATTAAGGTACAATGGTCAATGGAAGTTCTGTGTTTTGGGCTTTCCCTATCTTTGGCTGAACATGACACAATTAAAGATTGTGTGAATGTATACTGTGAATGGCTGACAGCTTTGTTGTCTGAACCAAAAGTATGTGTTCCCAAACCCATTGTGGAAGATCCAAATTTATATGCCAAGAAAATTATTTCACACTTGCATTACTTATTTGTGCCTAGGAAAGGAGAGGGTAAGCTTGAATTATGTTACATTAAGCCTGCATATATTAAATCTGATTTTGTTTTGCATTAAAGACTGGCCATTTTTGTATTTGGATTTGGGTATGGCAATCATTTAACATTCACTAAGTAGTTTGATTCTTTAAATAAAAAAAAAATTAAAACAATTTTTTTGTTCATATGACATATTAGGACCTGATACCATTCACCGACAAGCAGTGTTATGTCACAGAGTGCTACGTACTCTGCAGGAGATCTCACACAAATCAAAAATTCTTGATAGAGACACTTGGGAGGCTTTGCTCATGTTTCTCCTTGCAATCAACGACATTTTGCTCTCCCCTCCTACAATTAAAGACGATGTGGCTGATCAGCTTTGCGAGCGCGTTTTGAGTGTGCTTTTTGAGGTATGCAATTGTGAAGGTTTAGCATTATAGATGTTAATTAACCTTTAGATTTGGTTGATTGCCTGCTCCCAATGTTTTCCATCTCCACCTCTCTGGAAAACATTACGTGAGTGTTGTATGAATTGGAGGCATAGAGTGGCTTTAATTGAACAGTGGAACAGAGTTAATTTGGCATTAACTTCAAAAGTTTTGATTTTTATGTATGGGGCTAATTTTCCTGAGTTGAAAATCGGTACTTATTACCTATATCTATAAAAACTCCTTATACTGTAATTATTTAATTTAGGGGAAGAAGATTTAATACCCAAAAACATGTCGAATGACTGTATAGCACAAAGTTGGTATAGATTTTTGAATACCATTGGAAATCCTGTTAGCTTAACTAAGCCTGAGGTAAAAATAAAAATAATAATTATTATTATCTATTATTATATAATAAAAATTGCAGATAATAAGCCAAACTCAAAAGTTCTTGCAATTCGCAATTAGTACTGAAGGGGTGGTAGATCCATGTCAACACCCATGTCTACAGCAGTTGCCTGTAATATTCTTAAAAGCTATAAAAGGCATTGCAGGACAAGTAGATGCATTTCTGGGTTTGTATACTAACGTCTAAGCTATCTCAGCTGTTCGCACCCTTTGTATGTACGCATGTTCTTATTTTCATTTGATAAATACATTTTTTATTTATAATTCTTTTAGCAAAGAACCCATTTTTTAGGTGATTTTGCACGTAATGTTCATCTGCAGCTTCAACCTGCAAGTATACATATATTTTAAAATTATATTTGTACTGTGTCATCTGAAATAATTGTTTGAAACGTTGTTGTACCTCTAACTTCACTAATATCTTCTTGCTGTAATGAAGGTGCGTGGTATATTCATATTGATGCACCTCTTAGCTAAACTAGGATTTTAAAGTATTTTCAATCTTTAATTATAAAAGGTTTAGGTTGAATCGACACATTGCATAGTATTGATAAATATACAGGGTAGTCCATCTGGAATTGCATCGATTGATTGAAGAGTAACTGTTATGAGGCGCAAATCTAGCAATTTGGTATTCATTACCCGTACCAAATTATGAGATTCTTTCTAATCTTAGTTTTTCCATATCATATGGTTCCTGATGGATCATCCTGTATATAATACATTGCGTCTTTCATTGGTAGGCATTTCACCGCCAATCTGGTGGGATACCATGGTGATGGGATCAAGCACGGAGAAATCACGCGGTGAGGCACCAGCCCCTCCGATTTTGACGCACTCACCCACCCCTCCTACCCAGCGAAAGCTGGCTAAGAGTTTTAGCGTAGCACCATCTTCAAATACTAAGGGTTAGAATCCCTTATTTTCTCAAGAGCACTTTAATATTAATTCTACTTTACTCAATTAAGGGTCAAATTCTGTGTACTATTTGCAAGCAAGAAACAACCTTTAAATTAGTAAAATTAATAGCACGTTAGCAATTTGGCTCTTCATGAGTTTATTTAAAGTAAAGAGATTCTATACAAGGGTGATTCAATTGAAAACCTATTATTGAAGTATAAGTAAATTACCCTAAATGAAAATAAGCTGACAGATTTCACAAGAGTGAAGCCAGATCTTGCAATATGATATAAGTTAATTAGAAATAGCATTTCTTAATGAGTTTCATATGTGATTTTTTAAATTTTGCTATATTACATGTAACTCCTCCTGTAGAAAATTTGCAATTTGTTTATTGAAGCTAATTCTGCTATATTTGACCATTCTCATTTTTCTGAAAAATGGCGTATAGAAGTTTTTGTCTCATGGTTTTCATTTGAACTCTCATGTAAATTCTGCAATACAAAATTAAAGTATTTAAATTATTTAGCACCTTCAGAACAGTCTATAATATACATATATCTTTCCTCTCAATTACAGTAAATCTTTTCTGTGTTACTAAAATTTATTCTAATTTATTTGTACATTATTGAAAGCTTCCTAGAACCCGATAGTATATTTTTCTATTTAGGTATACCCAGGTCCTCTTTAATAGGACTTACCACTAGCAGAACTTCAGTGGTAAACCCGACCGCACCCTACAGTGGTCCATCTTCAACCACCAGTACATCTTGTAAGTTTCTTAAAGCCTTAGGGAATGTTTTTGATAATAAAAAAAATAATTGCAGCAGTTTCTTCTTTTGGTTTCGATGCTAAACCACCTCTGGCTCCAGGGAGACCCAAGTGTAACACGATCTTGCATTTATTCGGGGAATGGTTATTCGAGGCCGCGTTCATTGGTTGCGATTTGCATTCACAACATAGCCGTTAGTGTACAAACCTCAAATATGTACTCGAAGAAATAATTAATGCAGAGCACGTAACGTAGTCCTTTTAAATATCGAGATACCTCCCCTCAAAAATCTTACACACAAAAGATACATTTAGTGTTAACTTTATTGAATAATATTTCTTAAATTTAAAATATGTCGTAAAAACGGAGAATTCTTGTTTTTTTTCGGGTGTTTCCATACTATTTTGGTGCCCTGTATAATAAACAAAGACATTGCTATTTTTAATTATACATTTTCAACGAATTGCCACCTACAACAGAATAGATAATAATATATAAAATAATAATAATAAATAAAATCTACAACTCAAAAATAAATATAAACTTATAATTATTAATTTCTATTGAAAGGACCAGGTCATGTGTTTCTTTAATTATTTTTTCTACTAGTGTCTGGAATTTATAATGCAATATTTAGGGCAATCCAGCGGCTCATTTCAACGTCCTAATTCAATGGTAATTGAAAGTGGTAAAAGCTCCCTGAGCTTCTCTCAACCGAGTTCGTTGTCAGAGGCGGAGATCCCCCCAGGTTTGACCATTGACAAATATGAAAGTGGCAAAGCAGAAGCTTTGGGAACTTTGTGTCGGATTTTCTGCGCCAAGAAAACCGGGGAGGAAATTCTACCTGTATATTTAGCTCGGTAGGTCTAACGCTATAAAAAATAATCAAGAAATGTATTATTTTCTTCAGATTTTTTGTTTAATTGCCTTCAAATTTACGTTGTTAATAACTGAAACACTACTGTCAGAATAAGAAAATTTAGGACGCACATATGATCTTTTTCAGCTTCTACTTAGCGATAAGCCAAGGTTTGAAATCAGGGAGCAGCTCTAAAGAATGCGGTGACTGTATGGTTGCCATTCTTATGAACTCGACAGAAATATTCAGCTTGGACTTGGACGGAGTGAGGACGCTTATTCCAGCCTATGTTTCTGCGCTGGAGATCGTTTTGCCCGATAAAGATCTCAAGTTATCCAGTAACGTAAACAAAGTTGAGTTGAGGAGGGCCGCCATTCACCTGTTGCTCTCTCTTTTGGTTTTACCTTTGCACTTTCAAAACTGTCCTATTAAGGAGTTATGTTCAGCAGGTTTGTGTTATACTTCTGTTTAAGTGTCCCCTATTATTTACTTTTCATTTTCGAAGTGCATATTTTAGCGAGCGGTGACAAGGCAGCATCATTCTCTTCGCTAAAACCTAAACTTATGAATCTCCTAATGAACGCTTTGCAAGTTGAATATGACCCACTAAATACACACATGTTGCTGGGTGGATTATTTCTCTCGGTACAAGATTCAGCTTTGTACGAAACCACTGAGCACATCACCCAAGCTGTCAATGAAAGTTCCTCGAATTTACTGAGTAGCGGTAAGGAAGATTAAAAATTTGCTTTCTCAGCATCTTTTTTCGCTTCTGCTATATTTGCCACACAATTTACTGTTCATGTTTTTCTTTGTTTGCTTTCAAATTTTGTATTTTTGTTCTATTTTCAATTCTAACATCGTTTCATAAATAAAATGTTTCCTGTTTTGATTGGTCATTGATCAAACTTTAGCTTTTTCCATTATTTATCTTTTACAACTCAGATCAATTTCGATATATAATAAAACATCATACGTAAGTTTTGTATGCATACTATGTGATCATTGTGATCGTGGCCTGTAGTTTCCGACACCGCCAGTATGATTAGCATGGCTAGCAGCGAACGTTCAGTGACACCTGATCAGCGATCCACATCAGAATCTCACGATGCACCTTTAGGTATGTTAAGTCAATCTTTTGGAATTATTTTGAATTACATGAAATATGATCGTGGGCTTTGTAATAAAGCAGGTAAGAAAAAGAGGAAATTATTATTATTCTAACTAAAGTCTGTAATCTAGATGTTTACTATATCGTGTGAATGTCAAATAGGTTGGAATTGTTGCATATTTCACATTTCCACTACTAGTAATTCATCAAATCACATGGGAAAGATGGCGATGAAAAACTTACAGTTAGCTTAAAGTTTGTAAATACAAAGAGATTAACCATTTAGACATAGAGTTTAAAAACAAATTATATGTATTTGCTTGAATCTCGTCCTATCTCTCAGAGTAATCAGCTCTTCTTTCCCAAGTTGAAAAGACTTTATAATTATTGCTAGAATTAACTGTTATAAATATTTTTGAAATATAATTTTGCAGCACTCTGAATCTGCTTTATTAGAGGTCCTTACTCTCATAGTTAGAAATTATTAACTCATTTTTATATTTTAGATTCTGCTCATGCCCTCTTTGTCAGAGCGACCTACTTGGTCTGCCACAGATTGATTTCATCGTGGAAGACCGATCTAAATGTGTCACTTGCAGCTTTGGAACTTTTGTCAGGATTGGCCAGAATTCATATCAAGGAATCCGGTATGTTATAATTTTTCTGTAGATTCTGTTTATTGATAATTTTGTATATTATCGTCTTAATTCGCAAATCAAAAGTATGTTTAGAAAACAGTTCAATTAGGGGAAAATTATTGACATCCCTCAAAAAGTAGACGCCTCGAAACTTAAAAAGATTTAATATACAAATAAATTTCTATTTTCGCTTTTTTTGTATTTTCGTAAAACTAATTGTAGCAATTGTTTTTGGTTTTTCCTATAGCGTTTTCATTTGTGGACTTATTGGATTTGCATATTGAGTTAAGGATATGTCTTGTATACAGCCTGTTGGTTTTTTTTCTTTTCTATAAGTCTGTTTGGAGGTGTAATAATTAACTGGTCATCACTTGTTACAAGCAGCCAAGAAACTTACAGGTACATTTCTTTATTAAAAAAGCAGCACCTCATTAAAAGGTATCAACAAATAATCGAATAGATAGATTGCTTGGGTTGAGATTTTTCTAAGATATAATCTATAGAATTTTCCTAGATACAACGTACCACGCCATTATTGTTTTATTGACACTACTTCTAATTATATATTTTGGGTTTTTTTCCAACACACATATAAATCTTTATAAGTTATGAATTATTGGAAGTTATTATCCAGATGCTATGGAATGCAAGCGAGCAGTTAAATGGCTCTGCGACTATATCGTTTATCAATGTTCAAGACCACCACCTGCCCATTCTAAAGACCTACACTCCACTATAGTAGCGGCTTTCCAGTGTTGTTCAGTATGGTTGTGTGAGCACCCGTACTTACTTAAGGACAAAGATTGTCTCACGACCGTAAGCATACCATTTAAGTCTAAATTGCTGAAATTTATTCATAAGTTATTCTCTTTTTGAATTCTTTTCTCAAAGTTTTAAGTCAATAATTACAGGAATTGTAAGAAATTTGGAAATTACTTCAAAGTCAAATTATAACATCTTCTGCTTTTGATACTTTTTCATTTTCGCTTAGGTTCTTGAAGTATGCGAACTAGGTGTTTCCGGGAGTAAATCGGTAGGAAAACCTGGCGAACCAATAAAAATGAAGGAAGAGAAAGAATTGAAGCCCGCTTCGATGAGAGTCAGAGATGCTGCGGAAAACTTGCTCACTTGCATCTTGGAACAGGTGGCGTATTTTCCCAACGAATGTGGACCCGAATCAACAAGTTCTTTGTTAAATGAAACATTATTACTAAGGTGATTGTCAAGCAACAACAATTTACAGCTTAGTTTGATTTATGATAAATTTAGACAGTGCAGCTCTTCGAAAGCCAGCTACAACGATTTAAGTACCGCCGTGGAAAAATTTAGGTATTTTGTTACGGAGGGGTCAGTCATGTTGGCACTTCTGGAAGAACCTTTGGGCAATGATCAGGTTAGATTAACAAATAAACCCTTGTTTATAGAACAATCATCTTCAGATCGATATACCTTAATGATGCAAACTTCAGTCTTTTTATCACTTTCCTAGGATCCGCAACCTACGGTCACTCTTCTTATTCGGGGTCCGTTTGGAAGACATGCCTGGACCATGCAGTTAAGACATTTACCTCGTCATAAATCTGGAGCTAAGACATATTCTTCAAATGCTTGTCGGCCTGTGGCCATGCAGGATACTCCTGTTCGTCCCCAGGTTAAACAGAAGTACTTTCCAGATAGCGTTGAACGCGTTCCACATTGTCAAGTGTAAGTATAAATAAAGAGGGACTTTTTTAGTAATTAATTTTTTTCACACTTACTGCACTTTTACTAGAGCATACACCCTGTATAACAAAGACTTTCCTGCAGAGATGAATCAATACCTACATTGGACTTCCTGCTGGAAAGCAACACGTCAATAAAAGAAGAAATCAACTTGATAAGTCAATTAATAAACAAGCAAAATATCATGGAGAATAATTTACATAAAACCCAGAATCATGCGTCCGAAGAATGTGTTCCGCCACCAGTTTGTCACGAATTTCAAACTGCCAGACTCTTTCTCAGCCATTTTGGACTTCTTACCTTAGACGAAGAGGTAATCAATAAATGGAGTTTCACTCATACATTTTCTATTTATTTTTATCTTTATTTAGTTTATATAAGCTCTCACAGAAAAGGAAATCTATTCTGGATGGTCACAAACAATTAGAAATGTATCCAAATAGTCCCAACCAATGTTCTGAGCATATTTTTGGCTATTTTTAACGGGCGGGAATTAAACCGAACTTATACATTACTATTTTCTTAGTAGCAAACAGAGTAGTAGTCCATTGAGAACGTACAGCATTCTCTAGGAAAGAGCCTTGTCGAAAAAGAAACTGTTTCTAAGGAAATATTCAATGAAAAAATTATAGCATCAATTTTACCCTCTTAAGGAGAGAAAGGGCCCAAATTTCTAAAATAAGAATGGGTAATGAGCCATACCTCTTAGGAAATGGTTTTCTGTTCGGTTTTGACATTCAATCAACTTATTTAGAAATCAATGTTTAAAAATCGCTCAAAAATTCTCTCTAGAGACTTTTCCGAGTTTTTACACTACTAGTATTTCTACCTTCCTATACGTTTTCAAGATAGACCACTCTGTATAAATTACCTAAATTAAGTTTTATTTATTGGAATGTTTTATAGGAAAATGCTCAAACCAGTTCGACGTTAGTGGCCCTGGACAGCAGTGCAACAGAATTTTGCAAAGATTTACAGATACTTGACCAGATGAGCCCTAGAACTTGTGATACAGTCCACGTATTTTATGTTAAAGCACATCAGACCAATGCGAATGATATTGTGAGCAACGCTTTAAATCCCGCCTTGATTTCACCTTACTTTTTCGAATTCATTCACACCTTGGGCTGGCCTGTTGAAGTCCAAAAACATCCAGGTAATATCTAACAATTTTACACAGTGTATAATAATATTATTAATCGATATTCATACATCATCTCTCATGTGTCAAAGTTTTTTTATAGAGCTTATAAATAACCTTGTAAATGTGTAAAGCAGCTATCTATCATTTGAATGTAATTAGGTTGGACTGGACATATTTCCACTTCGTGGAAAGTTGTGCCGGACTCGGATCATCATTGCGAAATACCGGCTCAAAAATGTTACGACGGCAGCCAACATGTACTATATTGGGCCGATGCTTGTTCAGAAATTGCATTTGTGGTGCCGTCCAGTCTCAAACAAAGCGACGTGCAGAATAGCTTCAATGCCAGTAGTTTGTCTTGTAAGTATATTTTTTTGTTTCAATATTGCGCCAAAAAAATCATTTGTTTTCAGTCACTCCGTATATGCATGATAGTATAAAGTTTCAGTTTAGTCATATTTTGATTGCTTCTTCAATGTTTTAGCTTGGAGCGAAAACCCATGGTCAGATGCGTCTTCAAAAAGAACGCAAAGTCTAGAATTAGACAAACAGCCCGTGCCTCCGAAACGCGGAAACAAGTCTAACATTCACCCATATACCACCACTAAAATAATGATTGTCTGGCTCGAAAGTTTTGAAGACCATTTGAATTTGCCTGTAGGTGAGTCACACATTGTTAAGTACATAAATATCAATATTATTTCCAGTCAAGCTTTATTAATTGAAATTCCCAATAATTAATATGATATTTTTTCCAGAGCATTTGTTAGAATCTATGAACACGGGTCTAGAAAAAACTAGTACAAAACCTAATGAAGCTTTAATAATTTACTTGCAGGTCCTTTCCACTGGTCTTTTAAGAGTTCATTTACAGGTAGACAATAATTATTAGTAATAAATTTAAGCAGTTTGATAAGTATCTCTCGATTTAAGGGATGTACTGGCAGGGTAAGTTTAGCATCGCCTCTTATAGATGGTATGGTGTTAAGTAGGCGCAGTTTGGGGTCTTTGGTGAGGCATACAGCTCTTAATATGGCCAGACGGAAAAGACTAGATTCAGATACGTAAGTACAATTTCTCATATGGAACTGTATTTAGACATATACAGGGTATTCCTAAAATGACTATACAACACGTGACTAAAAATTCCTTAACTGAAAATAAGGCGTTCTTCGGAAACTTACCTATATCCAATGTTGCTTCGTTTTGTCCCTATAGGGCGCAGAAGTTCTAAAACTGATATCATTTTTTCGAAATAATTGCTAAACGCTTTTATCGATTTTTGCGAATTTTTGAACTAACAATTGCTACATAAATTGACGTGTTTTGACATGAGCAAGATTTTTTTAATGCGTGGAAATATTAGATAGATTAGATATTAGATAGATAAAAATAGCTCATGGTTCGTAAATAAAAGTTTGTATTTTTGTCACCTCTGTATGAATTACTTTAATTTTTTCTCTGCCACAAGCTGACTCTATTTTGAAACATGTTTGTATCTTGTAAAATTTCAGACAGGCATGCAGTTTCTTTACAAAAAAAAAATATTTAGGATACCTTGCAATTCATCATTGTTGTTTGGTTAGAACAAAAACATGAAAAAAGTTCCTTTTCAAAACTTGCAAATGTTTGATGGTTTAGAATTCTATGACACACAAAGAAATTCAGTATTATACATATAGTTCCTGAAAAAAAAGCTTCAAAACAGTTAGAGTTTCGAATTAATGTCGACTTGAAGCATAGGCATGCATACACAGTTGAGACCTGAGACACAAAAACAATATTAATTCCTGGAAAAAGCTTTAAAAATCTTCGAAGCAGCTCAAGTTGTGATATCATTCTTCGGGCACGTCCAAAGATGCTCCTAAGTACCCTTTAAAAGGATAATTGCAGATAGTTTCGATTTTCAACTAAAATTTTAATTACGTCGTTTTCTTTGACTTAGCAAAACTTAACTATAAATGACAAGAAACAACAATCGGAATTCACCTCCGAGCACCAAAAGTGTGAGCCAGAATCATGTCAGCGGCCTCCACTTTCAGTCACTAAATCACGGATATACTAACGGCGTATCTCACAAGTCTTTAAAACACAAAAAGAAACGATTATCCTGATTGTTAGCGCAGCGCGCATTACCAACATGTTGTTCATCGTCGTGCTAACATTCGAATAAATCATCTGCGGAGTGATATCGGTACAAAAAAGTACGAAGAATTTACTACCTGCCTTTTGTAAAGGTACAGCTGATCGGTCGTGTAAACGATACGCGATAAGAAGAAATATGCGATGTTTCCAGATTTAGTAAAATGGGGGAAAAGTTGGGAATTCGAGGCACTAGTTCTATTATGCAAACATACAACGTCGTAATAAAAAATATATTTCATATTGTAAAGAGAACTTGATAGAAAAAGAAATCTGAGCTATTTCGAGAACAATACTAATTTAGAATTTTATACTGTGTTAAATACATCATGTTCGTAATTAATATACTTACGTGTATAATAAAAATAAAGCCACTATCCACCTTAACATTCGTTGTGTTAAAAACCCAACAATTTCGAGAGCTAAATAATATATGCGAACTTATAAATTTATAGTATAACAAAAAGACATTTTATAAAGCGGTTTGCGTAGTTATGGAGCGTATGGAGACGATAGATTGGAGATATTTTTCAAGGCAATTGGCTCCATGCATTTCCAAGATATCGACATTCTAAATTTGAAAAGTGGCAAAAATATACTTCTCCTTTTATAAATTAAAGATAAATCCTATTATTAATATATGTATATGATTATATATATTTTTTTGTTATTTAATAGGATTGTTCGCAAACTTTTATTTACGAATCACGCATTAAAAAAAAATCCCGCTTACGTCAAAAGATGCCAATTCATGTGGTAACTCTTAGTTCTAAAATCAGTGAAAATCGATAAGTGTTTAGTAATTATTTCGAAAAAATTTAAGAACTCCGACACCCTGTAGCGACAAAAGAAAGCAACATTGGATATAGGTAAGTTTGCCTAGAACATCTTATTTTTGGTTCAGAAGTTTTTGATCAAACATTGTACAGTTATTTCAGGGACACCAAGTATATCCGAAATAATTTGGCATTTAACTCTTATGGCTGCCGTGGTCGATAAAATGGATCACTATTTTTCAAACATTAGAATGGTGGTAGATCAGATTTTAAACCACATATGCAAAAGTATCCTAATATTTAATTAAGTAGTATATCTTTTTCTGTAGAAGAACATGGCAAGTTTTTCTTATGTACCCTAGAGAAATACAGGGTTTTATTATCAAGACTACTTTATATGTTTTAGGAATCAATTAACCTTTTGTTTTGTAGTTATCAGCCTCCACATGTTCGAAGACGTTTGAAAATCCAAGAAATGGTTCAGAAATACAAAAGAGAAATGACCAAGCCTGAACTTCTAACATACCTTTTTAGTAGTACCTAAAACTATTATATTTATATATTTTTGTTGCTTTTGTATTATTAATACATATAGTAATTTATTATTTATTTACAAAAATCTTTATTGTTTATATATTTATAAAGAATTAGTAATCTTCCGCTTTCTCATATCTTGCAGCCATTCTTCCAGCAATTCATGAGGCTCTTTTGGATGGTTGGCATAGTAATGCTTTGGTGGTTTACCTTCCTCTAATCTTACAAAATAATGACAATGAAAGTATTCTACTTTTCCATGTCTGCCCCTTGCATGACGGCGAACTCCTTTAATTACCTTCCCTTTACCAACAAATGACTCAGCTAAAAGTAATTTAATATTTTACTGTTTTCAAAAAAATGTTTAAAAACTTACCAACCCACATATTGCTACCAAACTCTACATTGTGCTCTTTAACAGCAAGCTCCTTGGCCTCTTCAATAACTTCCCTAACATCTTTAGCTCCTTTCTTTGGTATAAATTTGAGTTGTTTAATTGCTTCATCCACAGCCATGCCTCTGACAAGACATGCTATATACCACATTTTCCATGGGCTGTATTTTATGTTTACTCGTTGATGACATACAAACTGTAATACTTGAGTAAAGAAAACATGCAAATATTAGTTGTCAAACTTACAGCAGGTCTGGGTTCCTCTCCCAATTGCTGAGGTGGATATACTTTTTTGTTGAATTCCATAAATGTTTTGGGGCCTTTGTTGGTGGTTGAATGCCAAGCATCTTGGACTGGAGTGTTGTGAATTTGTAGCTTTTGGAGTATAATGGGGCAAAGCTTATAATTTAACTTAATGAAGTTTCGTGTGGAGATCAAAGCCATAGTGAGACACAAATATTCTTGAGTTTTAATAAGAAAATGTCGCGAATATTTAATAAAATGAAGAAAGATGTGATATAAGAATAAGATAATGTAGTAACGAAGTCTGTTTTTGGAAGTGTGTTTATGTGAGGTTAAGTTTGTTCGGAATAATAATTGGTAATTTGTTATTTAAAAAAATACGTTGGAATGGCTGGAATAAAATTCGTATGTAGACATTGTAAACAAAGTATATATCAACACACGAATAATTCTTTTTTTTTTTAAACTTATATATATTCGTATTCACCCTCGATATCTCTGCTTTAGTTACGTCCATTTTCTTATTTTAATGCACCTAACAGAAATATAAAATGTACAACTTTTCTAAATAATACTAATCCCCGCTGCTGAGCAGAGAAATATCAATATTGACCATAATCAGGTGATCTGTCAGTGAGCTGCCAACAATTACAATGAAGGGGTTGTCAAAGAAAAGTAAATAAAGCAAATTACAAACAAGATAAAAGATAAATACAAAAAGTGAAAAGGGTATTATATTCAACGTAATGCAATTGATTACTTGAATTCAATTATCTCTGTGTCTCTGCACATGGACATTACTAAAATATGCAATAGCAAAGCGATGAACTCCAATTTTTTAATAAATTGTTAACATGAGGTGTGGCAACCAAAACATTCCTTACTCAAATTAATGGTTTTATAGACCCATGTTGAAACACTATAGCATTAAAATCAATAAAACACAATAAACGGTATGTAAAAGGTCATTCTAGTCCTCATATTATTAAATTAAAAATCCAAAAATAAATTTTTACTTAGTGTAAGATTTTATAATTTTATATCTTTATATCCTTAAAAATTTATGTAAGATAATGAAAATAAACACACCCCCTTTAATAAATGAGGGATGTCTCAGCCAATTTTTATATGAACTTTTCTTATACTGGCAAAGAGGATAAAATGGTATGACATTCCACCTTGCAACTTGAATTGTCTATTAGAGTGGCAATTAGATACCTTGTGGATTATATATTAATTCAAGGTACATACTTTATAAGATAACAATTGCTTCTCTTTACAACAATAATAGATTTTACCAATACTTTTTCTTGCTTTTGTACATCATACTCAATGATTGTTGTTTATTAAATACAAATTTCCACTTCACAGGAATTGACATGGATCTGGAAAGAAAAAGCTTTGATAATTGCATTCATAGAATCATAGTGTGGAGAAGAAAAAAGCGAATGTCTATAATAATGTTGGTAGTCATTCTATTGATGCTAATCTTTGGGATTCAATTTTATGTTGTTGACCAAAAAGGATCAGGTGTAGGGGGAAATGAGAATGTGAGTTAAAATAAATAAATGTTTTCTTTTTTTCAAAAATATTCTATACTTAGGAAGATGATGCCTTCATTCAAAATATCAAAGTAAAGTTTATTGAAGCTGCAAAACTCAGCGGTCAGGAGAAATCTATAAAACATGGGGGAGGAATACTAATAACAAATAATGTGGAAAGATTTAAACATATTAGTTATGACACCAACAAGAAACAATCAGAAAAATTAGGAGAAGGTGAACTGCAAAATGCATTGTGGCAAATCACTGTAGGGTTATAAATATTGCAGTTCCAGAAACAGATCAACAGCTAGGAATTCCATATGTTCCTATTGATCACAACAACCCCTTCATTCCAAAGCAAAGAATAGTTCATTTTGATTTAAAAGGAGCCCCTCCTACTATTGTATATCTCAAAAAAATTATGTCTTTATCCAAAAATGTTGGCGCAACTGGAATTTTACTAGGTAAACCAGGTTTTTTGGCGTTCTTGAAGGTATTATACAAATTTTGTGTTATAGAATATGAAGATATGTTTCCCTACACTGGAAAATTAGCCTTTCTCTCTGCTAAAAATGTCTACAGTATGGAACAAATTAAAGATCTTCTAGACTATGCAAAAGAATTGAAATTAGAAATCATTCCTTTGATACAGACTTTTGGCCATATGGAATTTGTCCTGAAACATAGAGAATATTCTAGTCTGAGGTCAGTTTCAAGTAAATTTTGACTAAAAACTGTACTTGATATTACACATGTGGTATCCAAGGTAAAGTTGTCTATTATAGAGCTTTCTATAATGATAACAATAGACACATCAGTTCAATGAGTAAAAATTGTAAAAGTAAAAAGTAACTTAGTGGAGTGCATTCTTTTAATGGTAATAAATAGGTGAACTCTGCAAATTTGATGGTGTAATTGAACACTCACATGACCATATATTCCCTTATCTTTAACAACCTATATAATAAATAACTCTAAATCATATAAATTTTCAGAGAAGTTCCTGAAAGTCCTCAAGCTTTATGTCCCAACAAGAATGGCTCTTTGGAACTTTTACGAGAATTAATTAGTCAGGTAAATGTTGATTCAACTAGCGCTTTTTCTTTTCCATTAATTGATAATTTTAAAGGTCTTGACAATGCATCCGACCATCCAATACCTTCACATCGGATGCGACGAGGTGTTCGAAATGGGAGAGTGCGAAATTTGTCGCTTGGAAATAAGGGAAAATTTGTTCCTTAAACACGTTCAAAATGTAGTCAATATTGTACATAATATTAATTCTAAAGTGCAGGTAAAATCGTATATTAGTAAAATTCGCACCAAAATATTAAAATGGCGGTTGTTTTACTATAGCTTATTATTTGGGACGATATGCTGCGACACATGTCTTTGCAGAACTTGCAATCTTCTAACATAGGAGATTATGTGGAACCGATGGTGTGGGTTTATGCAGAAGATGTTTACAGATTCGTGCAACCCTCGGTGTGGGACAAATATGGGACGGTTTTTAAGACGGCATGGACTGCATCAGCTTTTAAAGGTAGAATCTTTCAACATTTAGAATTGTGCCTAAACCGAACATGAAGAAAATCACCACAGCAAAATTTTTCATAAAATTTAAGAACTGTTATATTGTACAGGCTGATTGAGTTTATAGTATCTAAGACATTGCAACAATGAAACAGTTTATACACAACGTGCAATGTTGCCACTTATATTGAAAAATAGCAGCAACTGTGTCATTTTAAATTGTATACTGATATATCTTTGCAAGATTTCTTGAACGTTATTTGTTTTATCAAATATTCTAAAATAACATTAAAATATTGATTTCTTCAACTTCTCCTTCCATGCGGAATTAGTCGTCAGGTATAAATAGTTATCAACACTGTTTTTTCCAGGTGCCTTTGGCGAAACTTTGTACATACCAAACGCAAAACGCCATCTGGAAAACAACTTGCGTTGGTTAGAAGTAATGGCTACACAGTCTATGGTCTTTAAACACGGTTTAAGAGGAATTGTCATTACAGGTCTGTGATATTATTAGTAAATATATCTTCATAGTTCTGATTGTTTTAGGGTGGCAAAGGTATGATCATTTCGCAGTTCTTTGTGAACTTCTTCCTTCAGCTATCCCGTCCCTGATGTTAAACTTACTAGCTACAAGCAAGGGATTTTTTAGTGTTTCTCATAAGGTGATTTTGACAGTATCACTTGTTATTTTGCATAGAATAAACTTTTATAGGACCAATTTTTAAGTGCTTTAAGCTGTCCTCTGCCAAATGACAGAAGACTCAGTCCTTTCCTGAATTTGGAAGGCGATCCTAATTTATGGGAGAAATTGTCCAGGTGCTTGTTTCCTGGAAATGGATTTTTTAAGTAAGCAAAATAAGTTTAAAAAATGAAATTTGACAATAGAAGTGTATGCGGATAAAGATAAAAATAGGAAAAACTAGTGGCAGGTCCACAAATGGATTAGTTATTCGCGTAGAAATGGAAATAGAATATTAAGCTATCCATAACTCTACTTATTAGTTTCAGCAAGTATGTGTGCTTACAGAGTAGGTACACACGTCATGTTCAGCATACCCCAAGGCATACGTACATGCAGGTGTAGCTTGGAAAGAATAGAAAAAAAAGAGGGGACCATAAGTAAGCAATAATTCAAATTATTGTGAGAAAACTAGTTGTGAATTCGTCCCCGAAATTTAAAAAAATTGGGTGTTCTCACATAAGTTCCCTCTTTTTTCCTTTCATCCCATCCTTTGGTTTGCTGTGAAACCTTTTTTTGGACGAATGCACTTTGGCATGTTTTTAAAATTTTCTCGGTTTTGTATGAAAAATTTTCATATTGTTTATTGGTAATTGATTTAGAAACTCAGAAAATTAATTTATTAAATGCAAATTTACGGACCATCCCAATCTTTGGATGAGGACTAATGATATGTCAATTATTTTCTGACGAATTTCTCACCTTTTTTGATGCCTATTTTAGTACATATCATAAGGCGACCTTAAGAACATGCCTTTGTTCTCTAAAAAAATTATTTGTAACTAAAATTTACAATACTAATTACTAAATATACGTACTACTACCCTCCTTGAAAAGCACATTGAGTAAAGTCCCAACCCAAAGTCTATTGCCCAAGAATCTAACCTATTTCAGACTAACGTATCGTCTACACAACCTTGAACAGGAAGCTAAAGAATACTTAGACATAACTACCCGACAAAAAGGTTGGATGACTCCGTATAACGTGAAGCACAATTACAGCCTACCATTGAGGGTAGAAGAGCTCACTCAGGACTTACCAAGAGTATATCATGGTATGACAAGTTTAGCTCGGTAAGTAAGTAGTTTCCCTTCTTTAATCAAGAAAAAAGTTAGATCGGGCAATGCTATAATGATCTGTTTCGATGCTTTCTTCATGTCGATTTTATTAGTAATTATTTTTCTGTCAATTGTTGCAACATTTTTTTTATCTTTAGATTTACTGAAATTTTGTTGAAAAACGATTTGTTTTAATATCTAATGCACATGTTGAATTACGAAGATAACTCACAAAAAACCATATCAAATGAAATAATATATATTTTTTATGCTTGTACACTATGGGTTTACATAATATGTTAAAAAGTGAGTTAATATCAAACATTACATTTACACGTTTCTATTTTCACACTAAATTTATTTAGAGTGGTCACAATTTCATGGGATGTAAGGTTTCCTCAGAATCTGTAGGAGACCTAAAAATCGATACCTATATGTTTTCTGATATCGATTTTGAAGAAATCATAATTGGGGTTAACAGCATATATGTGCTATTCAAATTTACTAAAAATCTCGGTGTGGCACCGACGCATATATTTTACTCTATATAAATACAAGACTAACAATGGCCATATTTAACAATTTTATATTATACTCGCCGTGTGAGACAGATGTGAAATGCAACTTGATGTTTTAAAAACTGAAGGACCTGCGAAATAAAATTTAAAAAACTGATATTTTAATAAAGATCTTTGAAACAGAGTCTATATAAAGTTTGTCGTAACCGGCCACAAAACCATCCTAGAAGAGTTCAAGAATTCTTCTGTGCAACTCACTTGA
Organism: Euwallacea similis; assembly: GCF_039881205.1. Taxonomy (NCBI): domain Eukaryota; kingdom Metazoa; phylum Arthropoda; class Insecta; order Coleoptera; family Curculionidae; genus Euwallacea; species Euwallacea similis. The sequence goes on from NC_089624.1 coordinate 2,487,286, forward strand.
GACAGTTTTAACACTGTTACGTACACAAAATACTTCGATCTCTGTCTGTCCACTCGCTTCAATTTTTAAGTAAGAAAATGAGGTTTGATCCGTTATAATCCTTATTACAGAAACGCGGCGGAAGCTCTATCAGGAATAGTAGACAATTACACAATATCCGAATGGATAGAACAGCGCGTTTATCCATATCTAGTAGCGCTGGAAAAGCTGCAAAATCAAAGCGTGGCTCTGAAAAGTGTGAGACATTGGCCAGCTAGGCCGTTACCTTTACTAAGAGATTTAGAACGTCATGGTGTCATTATAGGATAAGATACTGCTATTTAAAAGATGTTTCGTAGTTTGACTTAGGGCCAATAGAGCAGAGCCCTGATAACTTTACCAAGGGGATATTCATTTAGAAGTGAATTGGATATTGTAGCGCTTCTTCCAGTATCTTGTTGATAAAGTTACCAAAATTTGATATATTGGCCCATAAGAGTATTGAGAGTAAGTGATGTGGAATATGGATTATAGATGTAAAAAAGGGTCAAACGCTCTGAAGTTTCCGTAAAGAATTTTTTAATGAACATACATGTATTTTCATTGATAATGTCATCAATATGGGTTTGACTAAGTAGTAAACTCTCGATACTAGCACAAGCCACAATCTCAGTGTATGTTTTTTTGTTAACTGCGTGTTTATATTTTTGTGATGAGTAGAGTAATTGGTTTTAAATCGTAGATGAACTGACATGCACAGATCTAGTTCTAACACAGACAAGAAATAATGCATCTACACAATTCTAATGCTGGTTTTTGCTGATCAAATATGCAATTTTGAACGTAAATTGTAAAATGTTTAGTATGATAATTAGCTAAGCCTAATTTCGCAACTGCTTTATACTCATTTACCATCTAGGTTTTAATAAAGTATCATCATATTTTAAGCTCTTTTTACGCCTGTATTAGATTATCCATATTTTTTGTTCAAGAGGTTGAAAAATCTTATAACTATGTATTTCCTATTAAAATAAAAAGTTTACATGAGTATCAAAAATCGTTAATGATCTTTTACAAGAAATTGGATAATCTAATTCGAAATCAGGCTTTACAAAAGCATTCACAAACTATAATAGGCACAAGAGACTGATAATTAACATTTCATGTTCCATCTTATATTTAGCAGCATGTTGAATACTTATAAAGTATTAATAATTGTTTTTATGTACTTTTTGCATTTTATAGAATCTCAAAAGTACCATTTCTCATTTTTGCCACATTTATAGATGTGAAAGCTCTAGTCATGTGAAAAATATAGTCCCTACCATTTAACAAGGATTGCGTAGCTGGTTATCATATTTTTTAGTAAGATTGGCATCACTGATATTAAATTCACACTTTGCCTGTCTTTATTTATTAAGTTGATTTATAATGGTGTGGTGAAATTGTCAATCTTTGAAAAACACCTCGATATCGTTGAATTATAATGAACCAACTTTAAGATAACCGTTACCTGTGTAGTAAGCTTAATAATAATGTTTTTTTGGCCATCAATAGGTAGTTTTTACAAATTAAAATTTATTTAATTTTATTGAGTATTTTAACAAATTTTAAATAAAATGTGGTTAAGTTAACTTCAAAAGGAACAAATATCTATCAGGTACTTTCCAGACAACTGAAACATGAGTAACCGTGTACGACATCTCAGTGGTCTTGTAGATACCCCATTTCAAAGCGGCGTGGATTTGAACGTTGAACCAATTTTTCTTCGATAACTCTTTTCATCCATATTTTCAAACCGCATTTGAGCTGCAACGTTATTATTCAATTTTGTATGAAAATATGTCATTTAGAAAAGGAGACAGTTCGTATCAATTTTCCTACCTGGTTCAAATCCATATGCTGAACGCTTTTGGAAACGATTTAAAACATATGACTGTTTTTAATATTACTACTACTGTTTTTTAACAGTTGCATATGACTGTTTTTAAATCGTTTTCAGCGTGATATTAGCAGTTTATATAAAAATACGGTGTTTTTAACCAATTTCAAACCATGTTGACAGGAAAAACGGCTTTGATCTTTATCCAATCCATTAATAAGTGAGTCGCTTTCATATTAAATGTTATCCGTATCTGATCACATAAATATGAAAAAAAAGATGCGAAAAATACGGTATGTGTTATCATCAATCTCTTATGCGTGTGAAATGATGGATGTGCTTAATGATTATGCTTATGATGATAGTTTCCGCCCCACACTTTCACCAAAAGTTACAAGCTAGAAATTTAGTTACTTCTAGTGTAGCCTAGCATTAATGGAGCATAAAAGTTAGACTTCCAAAGGAGAAAATATATCCTAAAATAATTTCTCTGGTTTGTGATATGCAAAGTGTAATATATTGAATTCCTATTACTCACTACGCAACGGTTGCTAAATGGTACGGCCTTTATATTGATATTTGGAACTGATTTTATATTACTTATTTATTTTTTAATGGCTGTGTTTTCAAGAATTTTAACTATGGTTAAGTACAAAAGTAATTTCGGCGATAGGTGAAAAATAATTATTGTTAAATATTGTTCTGTTACTGTTTTTTATACTTATATAGCACAAAATGAATAAAAAATAATCTCTAGTTTCAATTTTTTGAGATACACATTTCTGTTTGTTAAGGGGCCCTTTATTAAACGAATAAATTAGTCTACTCACTATATTATTCAAACTCTAAGAATTAGTAACAGCAATAAATATTTAAGTTCAATTTCTTTTGTAGATGTGGAAATTTGTGATATTGAATTAAACTGCTTGTGGAATCAAAACGGATAATCAATCCTGAAATAGAAAAATGTATGATTAAATTGCCTAATTATTATTAATAACGCTATCAGACTACAGTAGAACAATAACTTTGGGAAGTAAAGAATACGCACAATATATAATATACAGTCTGTTGTCCCCTTCCTCCCTTAATTTCTACTCTTTGGTTGAAAATTAAAAAAATATATTTAATACATATTTATAACACTACAGTTACATGTATATAAAATATTAATTACAGCTCTGTCAAATTGGCAACTGCAAACAAAAAGTTTTGATATATTTTTTCTGATGTAAAATTCTTTGACACCTCTTTTTCTAAGTCTCTCTGTTTATGCTTGGTTCACCTACTAAATCTGAGAACTTTCAGATGGGTCATTTAAAAAAAAAAAAGAATTGAATCTCTCGCTCTTAGAAGTCATCGTCTTGAACACCTAGCAAAATGTTAGAAAACAAAAAAACAAACAATAACAAAACTAAAATGTATGGAATATAAATACATAAAGTGTGGGAGACACTGAAAACTTCTCTACTGAATCGCTGTGGAACGAGAGTTTTTTGACATCGATTTCGCCATTTTAAAAAGTTGATTTAAGGTAAGACATTAGCATTTGATAATTTTACCTAATTTACCTCATATTCTTTAAAAATTGGTGCTCACTACTTGTGATATTGGTTAACGTTTAGTTTCTTTTTATATGTCCATGATTAACCTCCTAAATCCCTTGAAAAAGTTTGGACACAAAAAGAAGTTGACCAAAGTATTGAGTTACACTCTACGCCACCATTAATGACGTTTTGGCACTATTACAAAATATGCAAAATTTATTTGATTTAGCAGGCAGTTTGATATTAGTCATTGATTATATTAGTAAGTGATTATTTGTGTAAATTTCCGTAAAAAATCGAATAATGGAGTTTAGTCAGAATGTCATGAAATCGCCTTATAAGCATTAAACCCTTAAATCATAAATATTTGTCGATGTAAGAAAACAAAGAAAGTCTAGCATATCGCTCGAAAAAACAAGCATTGTATAATCAACTAATTAGTACAAAAAAATCGAAATAAATTCATTAATTTGAACAGCTTCTTGTTATTCACAAAAACTTTCCTAACCAAATTCGCCACAGCCTTTTAGGAATTCATGTTTTATAAACTGTTCATTTGAGAGTTCTTGCAGAGCCCGGGATTTTTAGAATTCACTAGTTCAAATTCTATGAAAGAGTGACATCACATTGATGATTGGTTATTCAACTAGGAATCATATTTCTTAGCTCGACAATTTAGTTACTTCACAAGATGTCGATGGTCAGTTCGAATCTTCTTGGGGATTTTTTTGCAGTCAGTGATGTTTATCTTTTCATTTAGAACTCAAAATATCAATTTTACTCGTTGATTCGAACTAAAATCATGTCCTGAATATTACCTTCGAAAAAGTAAGTTGTAAGCACTAACCAGACTCTTTATCTTTTATCTTGAAGTCCAGTCTCAGTTTATCTAGACTGGAGTGGAGTGGATGTTAATAATATCAGAAATGTAGAATAAAGCACGACAATGTTTGGAGTGTTAGTTGTATCGACGGATATGCAAATAAGTCAATGGTCATTGTGAACATTTATTAGTATAGGCAGTCAGCAAAGTTAACATCGCGATTAAATTAATAAAAAATGAAGTTCAGGATTTTCTTTCATTTTTAGAAGACTGGTATATATTGACTTGACCATTATACAGGGTGTTTCAAAAGCGTGGGTCGCTACTTCAGGGGCGTATTCTATAAATTAATATAAGATGAAAGTTCAACTACTTTTTTTTTTAATTGTTTTCTAAGAAAGTTATGATGATTTAAAGATGGTGCCGGTATCTTATATTAATGTATAGAATACACCCCTGAAGTAGCGGCCTGTACCTTTAAAACACCCTGTATAGAGATTAAAATGAGTCTTCTAACAAACAGCATAGTGCTTTTTAAATTTTTAAAAAATCGAAGGTGAGAGCCTTAAGGTGAAAGAATGACAATCAAAATATTAATTAGTTACCAAATGATGTTCTTTCCATACCAAAATTTTTTTTAAAAAACAACAAAAAGGTATTGAGGGGGTGGGACACCCTGTGCAGGGTGATAATTTGTATTCTTCTCATTAGATATTTCAGTTACTATAGGATCTACAAGAAATGTGAAGCATTTTTAATGGACGTTCAGAGTTCGATGTTAAAAATTTGACATAACTTGCTATTTTTTAAATGAAAATCTCGGTATTTCAAGGATATAAAGTTGACCATTTATCATGAAGCAATTTCTGATGCTTTTTGTTTTTTTTTTCTGGTATTGAATTTTAAATACCCTCAAAAATGCTTAAAACTTGCCTGTTAGCAAGCCAAATATAAACGTAATAATTCCCAAACCTCCCAAATCTGAGTTTTGGATGAAAGACGTGTGAAAGAGTTTAGACGAAGATCTCCAAGAAATTAATGGTTAACAAGCAGTATTTTAAAATTGGGTTTTGATCTCGAGAAAAGCACAATTTTCAACTTTACTTTTAATTTTTCGCATTTGAATATTTAGTCTAGAATTTCAGTTGTATAACTTAAACTGGAACTAATGCAATAACTGAGGGACTCCGCATATGATATTTTAACTTTTCTAAAAACCAAACTCATTTTGGTCCATTTACAGTTTTTATCTATCTATAAGTGGGACAATAACTTTTACATTAAAAAAATAAAGCTTTAATTTAGTACCAACTTAAAGACTATAATTTGTATTTAACACTACAACTAACCGCACTTCGTGCAACGTATAATTCCCATATGTCACTTCACTAGTGACGTTTGCGTAGCAAATTGACCTTCCTTTTTCTAATGGTTTTTTTTTCGTATTTGGTTAAAGTTACAGTCTTCCCATCTAATTTGGTGATTACGAATTAGCTACTGTAGTTTCATTACAGCTGGATAGCAGTCGATAGATCAGTTAAACAAACAGGTGATCGTTAAAAAACACAGTAGACGGTGAACCATAAACGTAGAGCGTTGATTAATCCATTTTCTATTTATAATCAAACATCTGACTGACATTAGATTAACAGATGAGTGTGTCAAAGACATGCCTCTGATATTTCAACGCCCACTTCAACTTTTTTTTAAATAATCATCCTTTAGAATTAACACAAAATCACATAAACAACAACAGTAAACACAAAAACAACAACAGATAACGTTTAACAACTAGACAGCATCGTCTGCGGCAACAATAACGAAATTATGACTACTTTCTTCGGGAACGACAGATACTCGCTCTTTCTTATGACACTTCTTCTTAGACCCCTTGGGATATAATGAGCTGGCCTGCGAGTTTGCGTCTTTCACCATTTTTCTTTTTTTCAATCTCCTCCTCTTGGTGATGGTTCCAGGTGGGGGTTTGCTAGATGACTCTTCAGCTGGTTGAGCCTGCGCTTTCATCAAGTCAAGCTCCTTCTGAATGTAATCATCAATTGAGGAGCTTGTGGAGATTATGTCATCACTTTTACTGCTGTCTGTCTCGCTGCTGAATGGATTATCTGCCAGAAAATCGTCAGTAGGGGTAGGTTTTCGCTTCTTAGTCCTGACTTTGCTGGACTGAACTGAAGCATCGCTCTTTTTGTTCGGATGTCCGTAGCTGTTAACCGATGACTTTAGTCTTGGCTCGTTCACCCCAGACCCCTCTTCAAGAGGTAGTACAAATGTGGATATTGGTGAGATATCGTAACCTTGGAATGGATGTCGAGGGGGAGCTTTCTTTGCAGGGGCTTCTTGCACAGCGTAGCTTTGATGAGAGTGATGAGCTGCTGGGCCGTGGATATGTTTCGCTTTTGGTGGTTGTTGAATTGTGTAAGTTTGGTGAGAATGAGCTCCATGGCCGTGACCACCACCTGAAAACAATGCAGTTTCATGTATTTTTTTAGACCTAGCTTGGTTAATTAAATGTATTATAATATATTCAAACGTTAATTATTTTTTTCCTGTAGAAAATTGAGGCCTTCAAGGCGCAAGAAAAGCCTCCTCATTCTAATTTTTACATCGAATTGAAATTTATCAGAGATCTTTATAATCTAAACATGCATTATTGCAGTCGATGGTCAAATCCAAAAATGTCCTGGCAATTTCAATTTGACTTGTCCTTCTTGATGAATATTTCTGCATCAACTTATCAATCGGATAATTGTCATTTTATCTGTAAGCCACGAATCAGGACTCTTTCTGTTTCAATCGATGGATCAACAGATAATGTTTCCAACTCATGTTTTGGGAACTCTCAAGCATATTTCTGTATAGGAATGTATTGATGATTTATCTCCAACGGAAATATTTCATGTATATAAAAGATTTCCATTGGAGGCAGATTATTAATGAAAACAGAAATTCTCTTTTTCTTCATACCTCCACCACCACCAGTGCCACTGCTTTTCTTGAAAGCCCATTTCTTCCCATCGCTTTTCCCGTCTTTTTCACCCCATTGGAGGTCATGAGCATGGTGATGTCCTCGCCCTTCTTTCTCATCGTGACCATGTTCTTCTTTATGATGTCCTCCTTTCTGGTGTTCGCTTTTCTTGCCGTGTTCTTCTTTGTGATGACCTCCATGCTTGTGGCCAGATTTGGAGTGACCACCCTAAAAAAAATCATTTTTGATATGTTGTGCGTGGATGTGATAATTGCTGACCTTTTTGAACTCTTCAGAATGACTGTACCCTCCTTGTTTCTCACTGTCGCCACCTTCATGGTCCTCCTCGAAGAATTCAGTCTTCTTCTCGAATTCGTCTTTTTTGTGGATACTATGAGATCCTTTGGTGCTATGGCCTTTACTATGCTCGCCTTCTTCCTTATACTGGAATAATATGTTTAATTTAATTAAGACATTTTTGATGTGGGTTCTGAAATACCTTGGCTCCCTTTTTACCTCCGTGACTCCTGAAGTGCTCCCCATGGTATCCATCATCGTGGTGGTGCTCTTTTTTGTCTCCCCCTCCTTCATCGTACTCCTTGTGGTGGTTTTCCTTGTCGTGATGTCCTTTATGGCCCTTTTCATGGTGATGGTGTCCCTTATAGTCTTTCTCGCCTTTTTCTCCATGGTGCCCATCGTGGTGGGCATGGAATTCTTTACCACCTCCCTTTTCAAATTCCCCATCACCTCCTAAAAAGGTATTTTTATCAAAGTAGCCTCAAAAATGTGGTCCCCATGAATAGCTTCTACCTTCGTCTTTGTGCTCTTGTTTGTGGTGCTTGCTTTCGGCAACTAGTTCACCGTTTTCAATTATCGGTTGTGGATTCGTCTTCTTATCGGGTACTTCCTTTTTCTCATTCGTGGCACTAGCCGCCGCCAGAAACTCATGATACTCTATAGGATCAGGACGAAGGTCGTCTACCTTCGATTCTGCAGGTTCCCGATCTGTGTCCTCGTTTTGCTAATGATGCAGCAACAGAGAAAGGATTCGTGCTGTTTTAAAGAAATTTGCTAAATACCTTATTATTGTTGGAATAAGTAAACGTCGAAGCAGGAGTCAAGACTTTTTCAATTTTCTCACTAGCCTCCGTTAAAGGTCCACTAATAATTGGATCTGAAGCGAGGTCTGCTACAGCGGGTTCAGCAGAAGGTTCCACATTATAGACCAAAGGTAAGGCTTCAGCTGATGGTCCAGTTTCTATGACGATGGGACGAGGTTCCGCGGCCGATGCTTCAAGATCAAAGTCTATCGGTATGTGACGCCCAACACTGGCACTAATACACAACAGCACTACAACGAACGTAAAAATAAGCCGATTCTTATATCCCACGTGGAGTTTCATTATATCTTGTCATTGAGCGCAGTGTTACAAGGAATGTTCTAAAGTTATCGATTAGCAACTACTGACATGGAATTTTTTGAGCAAGAAGCTTATATACAATCCCCCACCTAACGATAATCGACTATCAAATCGATCTACTATTTGGCAACTGCCTTGTTTCATTCTGCTACATAGAGCCATTGGATCTGCTTAATTGGCGCGAAAATATTAAAACTAGGTAAAAGATTTGTTACCGTTTGTTACATTTAAATTTACTGCTATTGCAACAAGTTTTTTTCACTTTTTGATTAAGCGTGGTTCATCAGATTTTATGGCTTGGTCAAATTCAGTGGTGTACCTACTGCCCATATCGGAGATTGAATTCTTCTTATTTGCACGGTGGGCATTAGTCTGTGAAAAGAAGCTTCGGAGATAATTTCAGAAGAAGATCCCCGCTTTTATGTTGTGCGTCCCTGTGTCCTATAGTTTTCCTTGAGGGGATTCTTCCTCGCATCTCAGACACCTCGCGGTGTACATCTTCATTATGACCAACTTGGCCGTTCTACATGTTCCAAAATTACGGCATACTTAACAGTTCATTTATAATTTATTGAGACGTTGGCTACGGCCCTTTTTGCTAGAAGTGATGAAAAATTGTGTCGGCACATTTTTCAACTGATTTTCGAGATTTGATGCTGAATTATCGGTATCCAAATTACAAATGATTGTAACACAATGGGTTCACATATGGGTAAAAGATTTGTCACGCAGTTTGCACAATTTCCCTATTGAACAAACTAGTTTGATGTATGTACACAACATCAAGAAACAACAGGATGCACGCTCCTGAATCACTACCTCGTCTATGTGCTCTAATGCGGTGTGTAATTGAAATTACCAGATGCTGTCAACAAATGCTTTCACTGCTTCAATTCGCGTCTCGGCGAATCTAAATTGCGCCACTTACATCACAGTTACTTAATTATTCACTTCCTTTGTTATAACAAATAGACGAGTAACAATTCCTTTTTTTTCTCGATTTGCCAATAAGACTAACCCCATTAGTGGCAGCAGCAATAGTTGGGCCGAATTTCGCTTGTATTGATATCGACCACGATTTTTGTAACATTTTTTTACTGGTTTTTCGAATTTAGTAATTAGCATTTTAGATTTGTCTCAATTACACCAGAAAGCCTTGAAGGAATGAGCATTTAGATCAATTCCAGTTTCTATTTATTTGGATCTACATATCGTGCTAATACTGATCATTTTGGAATCCTCACCAAGGATACCTGAAAAACATTCCGAACATTCGCTTATGAGAGGTATAATACTCTTCAATATCATTTGAAGATGTGGTTAAGTTTTTCAAGGGATCTTTTTTTCTCAATTCTCAGTTCCATCTCTTCAAAATCTTCTGATATTTCATTCTTTATTTCATAGTCTTTCCTCAATTCATCACTAACACTTCTTTAATTTGTAATTTTCTGTTACTACAATTCCTCATAGGAGCGAATCTTTTCAATTGTCTTGAGTTTTTCTATATTATATCGTTTTTTAAACCTTAACCAGTTCCATCAAAGTTTTCAGATACTTATTTTTTTCCTTTCTTAATGGTTATTCCTCTAGTTACTTTTTAATTTTTGTAAATCTTAATCGCTTCTCTCTGTGATTTTTTAAAGTTAGAAAAAGTTTCTTAAAATTACATGTACTTCGTTTTCCCACAAGGCGAGAGTAAATTTTTCTTTTGCACCTCGCTTTCTTGAAAACCCAATAAGTTCGATTTTGATTTTAAGAATCTCCTCAAGCTTCGTTTCCACAATATTTTATTAAAATTCGCTAACGATCACGTTTTCTTAATTTTTAATATGCTCTATTTCTTCGATTTCGTCAATACTTACGAGCATCTTGTTTTCTTGTCCGATGATCATTCTTTTAGCAGATCCTCTACTTATTCTGGATTTTTTCAAAAATGTCATTGTTTCTTCTTCGTGTAAATTAGAATCCCGATTCCTCTGACGTCCCACTAGACCAAATTTTTCCGTTGCGCCTTATTTCTATTTTTTCATCCTTAAATTTCTTAGACGCTTCCTAATATCAATATTTTCATTTTCGTATTTGCGAAGATCACAGGACAAAAATCTTATTGAACATCGTTTCCTTCGTAATTTAATGAATTTCATCTAAGTCTTGTACGTTTTTCTTCTTCTTGATCGTATTGAATTGAAACTAAAATCTAAACGCTACAATATCTTCTAAGAGGATGTAAATGTAATGAAGTAAATGGGATCAATGAAGAATTGAATTATTGGATTGAAAGGAGGATGTAATTACAAGAGCCTTTGTCTCCTTATTCAGACTTAACAATATTAGAAGCTTAATCAAGCTGCAGATAATCTGCAACATCTTCTGCACGCTCCTCCACTTTTCCCTTTCAAATCGAGATGGTTAGATACGAATGCATTATGTATTTTTCTGTAGCAACCGTTATTAGTTACGAGTATTTTATATTTTTATCTAATCTCTATTTTTCCAATGGTAATCAAATTAAAATCATTGAAGACCAGCAAAAGTAGGTTTGCTAAATAACCATTTATCGAAAAAATAGCGTTTTCAAAGACCATGCTCCGATGAATAAATTATTACGGTCCTGAATTAAACGGTCCTAGACAAGAATTAATCATCACATGATTAAATAAGAATATTAAAATTCGCAAGCTTCATTTCTTTAGCCAGAATTACTGCCGAAAAAAGCATTAATTTCACAGTTCGCGTAACATGGTTAATCCTGTCTTGTAGGAAAGTACTAGCTTAACATCAAGGCGCTTTTGGTATTTCTTTGAACTTTGCTGGATGAAGGAATATATTAGCAATGCGGCGTTTTTAAGTGCCCGTGGTGAAATCATTCTAGAAGCTTATTTACATATCTGCATTTTAACTTTGTGCTTACAGGGTTCTGCAAAATGTGTTCCTTACAGATTGCGAGATCGAAAAACGCATCTTTTGCGGTTGATAAAGGTATTCGTTCGAGGACACAGACACTGATAAATGAAAGTCTTACTATCCGAAAGAATATTTCATCACCTTCTTTGCAATTTTTAAGAATTTTTTGGATTTTTTTGGAAATTCAATTAGGGATGAAAATAATGGTCGACACACAGAATTCAACGAATTAAATATTCATTTCCCTTTATTTTTTGGTAAATTTGAAATGTTTCTTGTTTGTTAGAAATGAGTTGTTTATTTTTCACAACCCAGCGTTATTCATTTATAATGTGCATGTAATTTATAAATTATTTTTTCAGCACATATTCTATCATGAACATTTCACTCTACATTAATCTAAAAAGGTTCTTTAATTTATGCACGAACCGCACTTTCGCTTTATATTATTATCGGGGCTAATGTTGACCAAGTTTTTTGAACATAGATATAGGGCGATTTTTTTTCAGGTAATAAATAACTGGACACTCGCTGTTAAAAATACTGCAGAAAAGTTATTTATGTAACCCTGTTTGAAAACATATTTTCGAAACTAATAGCAAATTTGTCTGCAGCTCTAAAACATCAAGAGTCAATCTGCGTTAAAGAAAAATGGCAAAAACCACAATTGCTACAGAATGTGATGCTTATTTAAGCGACCCATTGGAATGTTAATAAATTAAAGTTGCAATGCTTCTGGTTTCTGTTTTAGTGCGGTATTTGCCGATTATTGAAGAAAAATGCCAGATATTTATCAGAAAGAACATCTTTAATAAAAAATATCCATTTTCAGAAAAATTCAGAAAAAAAGATGTATATTAATTCTAATAACTCAATTTTTTTCTAGCACCCTATGTGATGATTGAAATTTAAGATTTATATCTTTAGTTATGTCGCAAATTTGTTCAGCAATAGCGAACCAAATCGGGCGAGTTTTATCATCACCAAATGGTATCAGGTTTAAATTTCCATTATTAAGCACGACCAATCCAAGAGCTGTCTTCGTTATATAATTTAGAGTTTCATTTTGAATTTAAAGTATTACAGCAATACTATTTGCGACATCGTTGTTTATTGCATTCTTAGGGTTAAGTAGTAAACTAGTCACCAATAAAAAACATAGCGAAGAACCAAAGGAACCAAAGAAGAGACTGGACAGGCTGCCCTGCAATTGTTCATTATTTAAAAAAATGGAATTCTGCACCTTCAGATGCATTTAGCACTTCGAACAGCTGTGGATTGTAAGTTAATGAATTGTTTAAGAAAATGTCTCCTTTCTTCAATGTCCAAACCTATGGCTGTAAACAAACCGAACTTGTAATTTTAAAACAAATTTGATCCTCTACATTAGTAATGTCGTACTCACTTTTTAAGAAGAAACTCGCTTTCCACAACTTCTTCGATTTGCAATTAATTTTTCAACTTCCATATAAAAAAAAAATGGTTACCTACACTTGGTGAACCTCATTGCTTTCAGTGGCAATAGCATTTAAATTTAAAAAATCATCCACTCTATTTACTCTTTCATATCGAATACCTTTCTAGGCGATTCAAATTCATTTAAATCAATTATTATTTTAAACCTTGTCTTATTGCTGCATTTGGTTTTTTCGTTTTTCCATTTGGAATTAGTGCGTTGAATGAAAAAGAGCAAAATCGCACAAGCTTTTAAAGCCTAGTAATTTAATTATCCAACAACGGTTTCCACTCTTTCTCATTAACATAGCATAGATATCAATGAGAATTTCATTCACTACCTGTTCTACACTAAAAATCAGGTATTTCATGATTAAGTAACAATAGTAACCACAGTAATAGACACTGACAGAAATTTTGTCACGATTAAATTTCTGTCAGTGTCTACAGGTCCAAAATTCTGTAAAGGTGTCACAAATACATAGCATTTCGTGAATTTCTAACATCGTGAAATTCTTCTTTGAATGTAACTTGTGCATAGAAAATTCCAGACAATTTTAGACCAATTCATTCGTGCACTCGTGCATGGATCGGAAAAAAGTACTCGTGCACTAAGCGCACTCGTGCTTTTTTCATCTCAAATTGCATTCATGCTTATTGCCCCTAAATTAATCGATAATTTTCAATGCATTAGTAATATTACATATGATTATTGAACGGAAATGTCTCGGGCCACTAGGAAAAATAAAAACATAAACAGTGAAATTTTCTGTGGTTTCATATTACTAAATGGCAAATGTTATTACAGAGGAAACGAGTATCAGTCTACCACAAAATACAGCCTTTAAAAACGCATTTGCTTCATTGGTTTTCCTTGTTTACCGCAGAATAAGGTGTTTAGTAGAGATAATTTTTAATCGTAAGTCACAAGGATTTGGCGGATTTGGTTGAAATATGTCGAGGTTTTATTAATAATACCTGGAGCCTTTTTTTAGAATTGTTTCACTAAAATGGTCAGAAGATCAGCTAGTTATTACTTTACGCAATTCTGAGGTTTTTATAAATAAGTTCACCGATAAATATAGTGAAAAGAAACAACTTTCAGTTATATAAAACGCCTTTTTAACAGCAGTCGAGTCTTTGCAAAATCGTTTACTTGAATACATGAAATAATAGGATTTGATAATATTTTACAAAAACATCAGTATAATTACTTATTGTAAGCGAATGACACCAAGGAATTGGAAAAATTTTAAATTCGATATTTTATTTTTAAACGCATTCTCCATTCCCTTCGCGGGGATTCCCATACGTGAGACATGCACGTGGACCAGTAATCAAGTATCAGTCAAATATCACATGAGTAATAATAATTTTTTGTCGAAGACGTAACTATTATATAAAGGTACTTATTCAATATCAACATACTACGCGAATCCTCCATCCATTACTACAATCTATAATCAATTTAAATTAGGTATAATTGTTTTATATACCCACCTATCACAATTAAAGCTCTAGGCAAGTAAAAACAAGCCCTTAAGGTGCACACTATAGTACGAGTAGGTATAAGCTATCATTCTTCCCCAAAGAAGTTAAAAAAAACAACGATAACAGAGAATCTAGGTAACTTAATGATAAACTTAGTGACCAAGTGAAGAACACACATATCAGATTGGTATTCCTTAGGTAGAAAAAAAACAAACACGAGTCTAGGCAGTACTTCTTCACTCCTTCAAAATCTGGAATCGAATGAATCTCCCATACAGTGCGTGAGAGTCATCTCGAGGGCATCTGTTTTTCTCCAAAGGACAGACATTGAACCTTCCCCATTCTTCCCATGCTTCCATCTCTTAATCATTCTCTTCACACCTCCATATGTTTTTGACGGGATGATAAGACCTTTCACCATAAATGATCTATTTTAACTAATACAAATTTAGTCCGTTTCCAATATGCAACGGGACACCAGTAGATGTCTGTAGCATCTTGCATATACCCAGGGATAAGTCACAACACTATCTTTATGAGACATCATGTTTTTTTACATTTACGTTAAATGATTTGATAAGCAACTCCGTATCACTTTTTTATGAAAGCCCACATACATGTATTTGAAGCTGGAGTGTCGCATGAAGTTTTTTGGACAAGATTTCAAATAGAAATAGCTGATATTTCTATTATGAATGAAAGTGTTCTCAACTTTGAGACCACCCTCAATCACTCTTCGAGTTCATTACCAAATAATCAATCATTTAAATCAAACTAAAAAAAATTGTAAAATTACATATTGATCAAATATTTGCTGGGTTTCTTGACATGTGGCGAACGTGATTTTTTTTTATTCGCCATCTATTGAGTCTCAGTCGAATTACAGCGCCTAAGGAATCGGGGAATTTGAAACCCGAAAGTAATACGAGTCATCTGCCGAAAAACGCAATTCACTAATTTTATTCTACGACTTCACAATGTTATTTTAACGCTATTTGAGCTCTTGTTGAGCCTTTTAGCTGCATGTCGCGTTAAATGCATCGATAATTTAATAAATAGTGAACAAAAATCACGATTGACTGACTTATCAATTATAAAATGGTTTAATAGTCCGTTAAATGGGAGATAAAGACTGTATTGAATATTGTTTAATTATTATCCAACATTCAGGCATTATTTATCACATTCGCGATCGGCTATACAGGGTGACCCTTTTGCGAGCTCCACCACTGGAATTTCGGTTATCTTAAGAAATCCGAAGGTGGTAAAATTATGGCCAAACACGCAATTTTAAGCTTGTTAAGAATATTCTTTCAAATCGGCAGTGTTACTGCTGCTTTTCTGAATATCCGTGAAAAACTTAAACGTTTTTCCGCTTTTATTTATAAATCGGAAATGGCACATTGTTTATTAAGGATTAATCTGGACATTAATAGAACTTCCTGCGAACGTCTCTCTCAAAGAACAGGGATAACTCTAACATAGACCTGTATAATATCTGCATAAATAGAACGTACATTTTAAGTTTAAAATTTCACAGGCTTCAAATGTATATTCAGAAACGTCCCTATAAAAAGGTTGTTCCATAGAAGGACTCACATATAAACGACTCTTGTAAGAGATTAAAAAAAATAAATTTATAATTTCATTTTTACAGTTCAGCCCTGTTTAGTTAATAAATAATTTCAGTTCTGAAAAATCAAGTACTTATAAAACAAAACTTCATAATACTTATTTTTCTGCAAAGTAAGCGCATTTTATGTGGCACATATGATAAAAATCACCGAAATTCGGCAAGATCTACAAAATGATTCGCAAAAAAAAAATTGATGAAATAGGGGAGGTTCACGATTATTAATGAGTCGTCTTAAACTCTGCGTCAATGTATACTTTAAGGGTTAAAAATCAATGTTAAAGGTTTTAGAAAACTCTCAGAATTCATTGGAAATCTTTTAAAAAAAGCAGTAGCAGAATCTAGTAAGAATTATTAGAAATCAGGAGAACTACTTCAAAAAATCACAAAAATGTGTTTTTATCCAACATTTTTTTTTTTTTTTTTAATTTTAACCGTACAAGGCAAAATTCTAAAATCACCCAAAAAATTCTCAAAAATATGAGGAATTTAGAAATTTTTCAACGTTCTTCTTTTTCCTTTTTTCAGGGGTTAAGGGAAGTTAAGGAAAGAAAGGGAAAATCAAGTAAACGAAGAAAAAATTAAGTAAAGAAAAGAAAAATCAAGAATCACGGCCATTCTCACAAGAGAAAATTTCTTTCCAGAAAGGGTTCTTAAACGTTTGTAGGAACTGGGAAAAAATAAAGGCGAGTAAAAAGAGTAAGTAGTTAGAGTGTATATTCACTGTTCAAAGCATTTCCAATGGAAATCGCCATGGCATTTGCTTGACAGTAGAAATGTCAATAGTCAAACATAACGTAAATAAAATATGCGTAAATTGTATTTGTTTATTATTATTATTATTATTTTTGTTTAGTTTAAATGTTTTAAGTTCTTTATAAGAATAATGTTTACCCAAATTATTCAATTCTCAACCCGAACTAACCTGAATAATTCTGACTAAAATAATAACATTATTCAAGAGTACATAAGGTCGTATAAAGATTGAATGGCACTTTGTATCATTTTCCTAGATACAGGCAATTTGATATCTTCAGGAACCCAAAGATATCAGAAGGGAAAGTTTATAGCAAGACCAAAAGGTTAAAGTTCAGCTCAGATTTCAGTTCACATTGAACTTTGTATCTCTCTCATTTAGGTATTTCTCTAATTGCTAATTCAATATTATGGATCATTTAGCACAGGATCTAACTGTTGCCTTGGAGGAGTCGGAGTCTTGCGGCCCAATTATCACTCAGGCTGCAGGGAGATGGGGCATGAGACGAAGAACTCGTTCTGCAGGAAATTTGCACCGTAAGAGAGTATATTTAAATTTCAAAGAATCTAGCAACAATAACAAAAGAATGTAACATCTGAATTATCAAATGTTGTGTGAATGATCAGGTGGTAGAGCAGAGTTAGCCCAGGAAACTAATAGGCATTGATGGATTTAAAATCAGCCAAAGATTATGGACTTTTTTTTATAAATTTAATCTGCTATGTCTGCTATGTTGGTGAAGGTTTCACACACTTTATTTAAACTTAACCCTTGGCTGTTGATGATTTATGTATGTGTACAGTGTTAACCTTTTGATTCAATCATCAGATCCATTTTACAAAAATAAAATTTAAGTTACTTTAAAGCTTTCACGCTTATTCATGCTATTTTTATATATTGTGATCCTAAGACAATTGATCCTAAACAGTTCAAAATGCAATGATATACAATGCACAAGATAATAATAATTTAGGAGTGTGATATGTCACAACTGAATAAGTTACGATACTAGGATGCAGACAATAAGTATACACTTTAAATATTAATGTTGAATATAGCCAGTTACAGCAGCAAGAACTTATTTTTTGCTTTTGGGAAAACAGTTCATGGAACTGCAAATGTATTCATCTACAGCAGTGAAAATATCCACTTTTCAAGGTTTATAATGACTAGCAATGGCATGTCCCAGCAAATAAAAGAAATGGTTTTTACAAATTTTTAAATTTAAGATAGGGATAGGTATGTCACACTAGGTTATCAAGAGAGTAATAACCAGTGATAATTATGCAAAACTTTTGTAGTAGGTATTGGAAATTGCGCCCTGAGAGCTCTAGGCAGAGTCCATCATCCTTTGACTTGATGAAAATGTATGAAACAGATATGTGCTCTGTGCAGTTCAATGTAATCCTGATTAGGTTTTATAAATGTTATATACCCTTCAGGCATCAAAGTCAACTTTGATAAATTATTAAAGTTAAAATTCAGTTTTTTCATCTTTTTTTGCTCAAAACAGTCACATTTTATAATATTTTCATTCAGTTTTCACTGTATTTTCAAAACGTTTAAAAAATTAGTATTTTTCAATACTTCAATTTTGAATTTTGAAGAGCAAACTTTTGGTAACTCTTTAATGATAGTGTATACATTTGAACAAAAAATTTTTTTATTAAAAATTTATTATCACAATAGCTGGAAAATAAATGGGGTTTGGTAGTATCATATTCAGCCTTGTCTTGAAGAGTGCCAAGATTTGAAAGTCAAGAAGGTTTATGCGTCAATGAGTCAACAAAAAATGTTCCAATGTTTTTTTTTTTTTAAGTACTGATAAATCTATTTCCTGAGATAATTTGTTGAAACTAGAGTATTATTCATTTTCAGGAACACTAACTGCAGAATACAATAGAAATGAAATTCTCATTTAATTCATGAACAATTTGATGATGAACTGCAAAGTGGCTATTTTCAGCAAGATGGGCAATTGTTCACTGTACTGAATAAACTTTGAATTTTTCAAGGCAATATTTTGATGACTGAATAATCAGTAGAAATGCTTGAATGGTTGTTTCCTAAAAGCATGTAACTTTACTCCTTGAGATTTCTTACTGTGGCCACACATTAAAAATTTGATTTTCCTTATACCTCTTCGAAATTTAAACGATTTATGGCAATAAATTCAAAAAAAAGTTCTTTAAATTAATGCAAATCCGTTTATTTGAATAATGTGAAAGTTTTGTACATGTATATAATACGTTTTCACCAGTTTTTATAACCTGCGTAATGTTATTTAGTTGTGTAAGATTGTTGTTAATTTTTTCATAAATTAAAAGAACACACTTTGTAGTAGCATCTAATATTTATTTTTCATTTTTTGACCAATTCTCCTTGGTAACTTAACGCAATTTCGACTGGCGAGTGATAGGCGTTTGGCACCCTTTCCCATTTGGCTTTTAATGCATATATGGTTTCTCTTCAATATTTAAATTTTTGTGAGCTAATTTATATATATTTTCACACCATTATCACACAAAATCCGATAAATTTATCTAAGATATGTCTAACGTTTCAACATTTACTTGTGCTTTTTCTATTGATCACCCGTTACATGTAACATTATCGTAAAAGTTAGGCAGCACTTAAGTTAAAGCTACTATGGCTCTATGAAAAAAGGATTAAAATTCTAGGTATAAATGTCGATAGGGTAGATGTATATACGATTCCAATTTCCATCTCCTACTTATGAAAAATCATAGGTAGAAGTTGGTATGAAATGTAGGACCTTTATTTTTATTGAAAGATTTATTATAAGTAGTGGTAAAAGCCTACGAATATTCGTAGGGAACTTTGGCGAAATTTCGCTACTGATATTCACGCGAATATTCCTATGATAGTGAACCCTCGTTAAAAATTTAAATTGTCGATTTTAAATCAAATTACCAATTAAAAATTAGATCGATTACTAACGTCATACTTATGTAGTTTGGCGAAGGTCTTTTTCTCCACGATTTTCTTTTAAGTTTCTGTTCACAATACATAAACCGTATGTTATTCACAAAGCACTTCAAGCCACCTCTACTGATATTTAACTTTGTTTAGAGTAAAAACATTAAATGTTATCAAGAGTATGTGGAAAGTTCTTTTTTACTAAATGAGTGAGTTTATTTAATATTTTGCTAATAAAATTTGACATTCCTGAATTTTTAACTACATTAATTTATAAAATTTGGCCACTGTCAATATCCTTTATGCAGCAAAAATACATGGCAATCCGAGTTTTTTAATAAATTCGAATAGCATATATTCCTCATGATCCAATAATAGGCATTTTTTAAACATGGGTTGGTTTCATGGTTCTATGAAGTTTTTATTAAGCGTTTCTGTCAGAACACCATCGGTAATATGTACTGAAAAGCACCACTTAATCTAGCTTTATTAATAAGGAACCAGTTAGGTAATTTGCTAATGGAATGTGAAAAAAAATAGCGAAATATATTGCAATGAAATCCTTATGGTTTGTGTTAAAAAATTACTTTGTATATTTCTGCGTTTAGAGCTATACACACATAAATCAGCGGATAACAACTCAGAGGATAGCTCAAGCAGTAACTCTGAAATGAAAGTTGATAAACCTAGGTCTAAACTTGCAAGTTTTCATCAATCTGACTCCGATGACTTAAGCTTGAGTGCCGCAGTGGCAAGGGCGTTAGCCCAAAAAAACTCGTTTAGAATGAAGCATTCAATTCACGGCCTATTGAGGGGTGAGCACTAATACTCGCGGATAATTTTCCTTCTATATCCTTAATGCTCTACAGGCGTGAGCCATAGTTTAGAGTCTGACTCGGTAAATGAGCATTCGCCCGCAAGTCGGCCTAGCTTAAGGCGCAAGAGGAAGTTCAAAAGGATGAGCATTGATGAAACGCCAATTCCTCCAAATGGTAAAAGGAAGCGGTCTCAAAAGATTGAGTTTCCTGGCAATCCGAGATCGTTGAGAAAAATCAAACCGTTGCATCAGAGTGTCGTTGATAAAATTGAGAAATTTTGCCAGCCCCCCGTTCTTGATGAGGTAAGGATGATGATTCATTGTTATTGGACATTTTTTAAGAACCATTTGGGTTACCAGGAAAGCAGAATGGAAACCCAGGATGACAATTGCGAAGTAGCCAGCGAAAGCAGTATTAGCTGGAGTGGTGGAGAAGGACACGAAGGGGATGATGAGTTGACTGACTGGGCTCCTCCAATGGACAATGCTTCGTCAATGGATCAATCTCCTTGGAACGACGATTCCAGAGAAATCAGAGCGGGTTTGTTGAAATCTTTAGTTATAAATAAAAAGCAACCGTATTTTTCTTTTTTGGTTTTATCAATAGTAATGTTTTTCCATGCAAAGCAGTCTGACAAGCCATCGTCATTTATTTGATTTTTATCTTACAATAAGTTAAATACATTTATATACAGGGTGCACCATTGTAACCTTTGCACTCAGCTTATTTTGAACTATAATCAAAATATTAAAAATTCTAGTTCGTCAGTTTTTTACAAAATTTTTCAAAATCAATGGATAGATTGCCTCAGATTTATTGAATGGCCGCCCAGATGACCTGATCTGACACCCCTTAACTTTTTTTGTGGGGACATTGAAAGTTGAAAATTTGTCATTCAGCCGCAGTGGCATTTGAGATTCTAAAATTGAATGTACCTTCGTGAAAGCGATTGTTTTAGCGAATTTGCATTTAACGCTAAAACGTGTCTCCCTTGAAAAGAAAATTGACGGGTCACGGTAATTTCTAATATTTACATCGTAGTTTAAAATAAACTGGGTGCAAAGGTATCAATGGTTCACTGTGTATATACATTTTGTAGGTTGCCGAAGACTACGGGATGAAAGACCAGGTTTCAGCATTTCCACCGGGGCTAACGAAAGAGTCGCAAAATTCCTGCAAGATTCCTCCAAATTTGAGTTGCGATTATTCGGTGCCGAACGAGAAAAACTGGGCCAATTGGCTGCTCTTTATTCTCTGGATCTATGGTTCGAGACTGCTGGCACAACCCTGCTTCGAAAAACCAACAAAACTCCGTTTATGCAACCAACTCAGCGACACCATTCTGGTCACAGTTCTCACCACAAGAAGATTCGGACACACAAGAATGAAGGCCCTTGAAAACACCGAGGTGGCTGATATGTATATTGTTTAGTTGATTTTAAAAGACTGATGATCCTGATTACAAATGGAGAATTTGGGTGGAATTAAGCAGTTAGCCTTTGATTATTTTATTTTTATGGGTATCTTTATTTAGGTGCTCAGTGAGAGGATTGATTTTTTTTACTGTGTTTTGACCAGTTTAATGCGTTTGCTACGCTTACGCGTTAAACAGTCTTGATTATTAATCGCTGTAATTAATAGACTTGTTCGTTACGCAACTTAGTAAAGTTTTATTTCTAGCGAATTTTTAACGAAACTTTAAATTTACGTATTTTTATTTGGAAATATCTATAAAAAATGTAGTAGATATTTATGTAGTAGCAAATGCATATAAATAAAAAACTTAAGCAATCGAGTAACTAGTTATTATCCAAATACGGCGTAGATTTCGTACGTCTCACAAGCCAATGTCATAGTTTAAAATGTGGAATTCATTTTATTTGCAAAAAGTGGTCAGGGTGGGTCAAGGGTGGTCAAATTTGGATCGTTTTGAGACATATTTTATTTGCAAGAGTACATTCATAGTCATTGTCGGACGCATAGTGAAACTTTTTGCGCAAATTAATAAGCACGATACATCAATGAGTTTGCAATACATGAAATAGATACAAAATTTTCTAGGGCCGTATTTAGAAATAAAAAGATCATTCTTGACAAACGAAATGTCATAGAATAAAACGGAGACTGGCAAGTTGAAGCTTATATATAGCTCCAATGAAAAAGTGGTTTTAGTTTTCATGTGTCTTTTATCGTAATTAGAGAAAAACTAGAAAGGAAATTCGAAAATTCACAGGACGGCCATGCTTGTCTGGGACACATTAGATGTAGCAACGAAGATGAGGGTAAGTCGCCGCACTTAATTAAACCCAAGAATGGGACAATTTTTCAAATTTTTTGATTTTTCTTTTCCAGATGGATGGCGTGCTTATTAACAGGATTTATTCCAGTCATTGTTATGCAAATATATATTTTCCCCGCTATAAATAGCTGATTAATTAAATATCGGGTGCGATAAATCCTCGCACGGAGAAACGTGCGGCAGGCTACAGAGATCGCAGGAATCTTTGTATGACGACTATTTGTATTCTCGTGCGTCGCTTTTGCGTCATAGCGCGCACGCTGAGGCGCCGTGTCGCTATGTCAAACAGCTGACGGCAGTCGGATCCTGCGTCCGCGAAGTCGAGTTTGTTCTCCATCGCTGGTAGTGTTACCCTTCATCACAATTACTATGACAATACATCGAACCCTCGGGCAATAACATGAAAACTACCTTCCGCACCTTCTTTTACGTGTGAGGTACGCTTCTTCACGGGGAGTTTAAGTCAGCGCGGTACGCGAGATGGGCGAACGCGAAAAGATATCGAAAAATCCCGTCAGGGTCGGGTTCTACGACATAGAGCGGACCATCGGCAAAGGAAATTTTGCCGTGGTCAAGTTAGCTAAGCATAGGATTACTAAAACTGAGGTAAATATATTTAACGTCTTGACGGGTCGCTAGTGCGGCTTGTAAGCAAATATACTTAAGTTCTGTAATGTTAATGGTGAACCCTCGGATTGTGGTATTCCCCGCAAAAATATAACTTAAAAATCTATTTTGCTTGAATTTTGAGCCGATGTGCAATCGAAGAAGTTCCGGGACGTCGAATTGCAACGGTTCTAGAATATCGGATAATAAATTTTAAAGTCTATTATCTACTAGATACTTGTTGATCTATGATTCCATTTAAGTTGCCTAACAATCGGCGTAATACGAGGTTGAATAGAAGATTACAAATATCTAAGAATTTGATGGATTGATAGTTGCACTCAGATTCGGTTGCGTGTTTCGCCATGTGCAAATTAATGAACAATTATTTGTACGTTAATCAAATGGTTTGACTCAATAAAGTATCTTCACATTAAATAAATCACGAAAATGTCTGTTTTATGCACTGAAACTTACCACCAAAATTAAGTGCCATTCAATGAAGTGTTTTTTTAGTTTTGGAAAGGTCCGAAAGCTTTGTCTGTTGGAGTATGATATGCATAATTACTTCAGACGTAATCTGTACACTAAAACACTATTTATCCGTATTGCTTAAAATTCCTCGATTTCGTAAAGGAGATAAATAACAAAAATTGCATACGAAATTTTCTTTACTTTTAACGCAAGACAATGGTTTACAGCAGCAAGATGATTTTTCATACGCGAAACTGTTGAGCTTTTGTTTTTGCTATTTTTACGTTTAAGGTGTACTAATGTATCATTAGAGTTGTGGCATCTGAACCGAGTCTTGATATACATCGTGTGTAACAAATTTTGGAACGGTAACAAATTTGATGGGATTTTTTTACACTTGGAATTGAAATTATGTTGTATCTACGATGCATTCCGTACTATTGCTATCTTTACCTACTACATTTTCATCCAAATTAAAAACGCCTTGAAAATGATTCCAGCAATGAAATTTTTGTAGGTTTCCAAGCTGATTTTCAATTCGTTTTCAAGTCGCTTTTCTTATTTTCTTTTCTGTATTTTGACATCTGTCACAAATTTTACAGATGTCAAACACATATTTGGATTCGCTTTGACAATGTAAAATAAGAAAGTGGAAACTATGGGTCTAAAACATGAAAAATTATCATATTATTCTTCCAAATGTAAATGTGAACATTCGAAAGTAGTTCATAATCTGAGGTGTGGTACATGAAATATACCTAAACTTTCAAGACGAATTAAAAATGTAACAATGTACAGGGCGTTCCACTTAAAACAAGCAGTTTGATATTAGCTTTCGGAATAACAAGTGTGATAACAATGTTGAACTCGTCATTTGATTCGGCATAATTTCATATTCAATTGTGCAAAATCTTACAAAATTCAGATAAACGGCTAACTAAATATTACGAGCGTTCCATACTTTTGGTTCACACTGTAATCAAAATATCCTTTTCAGGTGGGAATGAGAGAGAGTAGGTGCGAATGTATCTAAAAGCTCGGATTGAAAGATCATTGAATAGGTTTTCAAGTAAATGAATTCGCTACCCCCGTGGCCAGCCCTAGTGTACATCTTGGCTCCCAATATTTACGTATCAGTAATTCGTGATCTCTCAGTATACCAAACCCGATTGTTGTTCGATGGCCACTGAAGAAGTCTCGTCGCAAATTCTTCGCTCTTTGGAATGTTTACTTCAAACGGCTGGTTCTGACCTAGTCGGTCATTCGGGTATTCCTCTGAGAGTGCGAATGGAATTTCCCAAGAAACAGCAACTCTCGAATGAGCGGTTTCGTCTCGTGTTTGCTTCCACTGTTTGCAAGCCGCATTACTCTTATGGAAAGCCATAGCTTCCCTGTTGATCCAGATTGGAAGCTCTGTTAACTCTCTAGTGGTGTTGTCCTGAATGCAACTGTAATGGTCATGCCAATCTCTCTGTGGAGTTTCGCCAACTTTAGCGCATAACAAACCACGAACCCATAGGAGACCCTTACTTTGAATACCGCAGTGAAAAGCCAGGGTAGAACGGGAGGTTTCAGACTCCATGTCTTTCGCTCTACGCTTCACGATTGCCATGTTAGCCATAGTTTTTCCAGGGTAGCTCGGTCTCGATGGTCATCCCTAAGTACATAGCCTTCGCTTTATTGGGCACGGTTTTCCGTATAGCATAGATTGCCTAAATGTTGTGTCCTGTAATAATGGATTAACTATGTTTTACTAGGACTGACAGACAGTCCAGTCTCAGTTCTATTGTCCTATTTGCATTCGGTGGCAGGCGCTGTCGATGAAGTTTTCCGATAACATACAAAACTCTAATACCAAGCAAAAAGACCTTAGGGTAACTAACTAAAGTTAACAATTTTTATCTACCCATCCTTGTTGCTGATCCCCTAGCTAGATTGAATCTACCATTTACATTTTACCAAGTCAGAAAAGTGACAACACTAGAGCCACGTGCAGTAGTTATAGGACACAAGCAAAAACCAAATTAATCAGCACATTAAAAAAAGAAAAGTAGTTCTCCAAAAACCAAACGATAATCCACAATTATTTATTGTCCTTGACCTGACTAAACCAACAAAATCGTCGTTATAAACAAAGCTGTTTACGACACTGAATAATTTAAAATTTTTGGTTTCTGATTTGGAAGGAAGCTATAAGGCAGGACTTTACAGTTTTCTGATGAGATTTTTTCCATTTGTTTTCAAGTACCAGAAATACCTTATCGAGGATTTTCTTCGTCAATTAAGCTCAAATCTACTGACGGATATTGTTGTGATTTTTCAGTCAATAAAGATTACCATAGCAAGCCTACATTTATGTCATCAATGAAAAGGAATTGAGAATACACCGAATAAATCACGAAACAGGATATGTGGAAAACAAATTCAAAGATCTTACTACGGCAGCTTCAAGATTCCTTTTAAGGAATTGACGCAACGCATGTTACAATCTTGAAAATAGGTTTTTATAATCGAAATCGTATTTCAGAGAAATCTTGAATTTACTCATACAAAAACGACATATTTTTATGAGTTTGGCAAGTTCCTATGAATAAAGGGTGATCATTAAAGACACCTCCAAGACCAAGCATTGAAATACCAGAGACATGTCTTGGATAAAGTAAATCACAAATGGCTTAGCCCTACGTGTACCGCTTACTAGAAGGTTTTTTAAAATTATTCCTCATTCACACAATTTCCATGGAATCTTTGAAGCGGAAACTGAAGTAAAAAGCTCTAGATCTGCTCTAAAATCTGATTGAATAGGATCAGTTCAGCTTCTTAATGAACGTTTTTTTAGGTTTCATTTTTAAATGGTAATTTCACTCCAATTTATCCTTCATCCCAGAGAACGCTTTGGAGGGTGAATTTTATGCGTTTCGCCAAGTCGATGTCAGCGTTATGGTTATGCCCGCATTGACTAGACTACGTAGTAGATTAGAGATAATCGGGAATCGTTACTGACTGAAATATTTTTCCACGAAATCACCGCAAGGAATCATTGAAATTGCCGACATTTCCTGGTTTTTTAACACTGCAAAGCTCCTCCCTCCATGTTCCGTTTTTTCTCCATCACAAATTCCCTTCGGTGTTAACAACGTAGGATCACTGACCCCCTAATGCTCCCTAATTGTCATAACGATCCAATTGTTGCTGTTGATTAGGTACAGGCACATTTTACGTATCTCTTAACCTATCACAACTCGGTTAAACGTTTTACGTTATTAAATTTAATTAATAGATGTATTCGTATCCTCACGCTAAGAAACTAAACAACCATCCAAACTGTAAGCAATGTGTTTGCTGTTATTGCGCCTACACGAAATGTAGTAATCACTTTCCAATTCTAAGTTATCTAGTTCTAAACAGTGAAACAAACAAGATACCTCTTCTTGTTGTGGTTTTTGCCCATCGGTCACCAGTATTTTCATTTCAACGATTGTCGCAAGACGTCCGTTATGTAGGCAAACATACATTTTCAATTTCCGTTATCGCATGCATAATAGATACGTAATGGGAGTTTTATTGTGTCCACGCACTGAAACAGTCAAAGACCTTAGACAATCGGCGTCCTAAAAAGACAATGAATGGTTTGTGCAACAGTGCGATAAAGATAATTGAAGATTAGCGATATACGAAAAAGGCATTGTTTCAATCAGAGAAACACACAAAGGGGAAATTTGCGATGCGATTAACTATTGCACATGAATGATGAACAATATTGACTGATGGGAAAACTTATTGGCATCAAAACAAATATATTTCGGTAGAAAAGAATTACCATGAAAACCATTGGCTATATCGAAATTGACGCACGTCGTCGTATCTAAATTGGGCACGGCTTGTGTATGTAACAAAAATTTGTTGTTATTATTTTTGTTATCTCCTATTAATATCGACCTTTTCCTATATTTAACTTGGACGCACATATGGTCTGGATTTTACAGCCGGATTTAGTGTGGGATCAGTTGGGAATTACCCTGCCAGTATGGGAAATTGACAGTTTTACACAAACTTCCTTTGAAGTTTAAACAGCCTGAGTAGGCGTATTTCAAACACACATAGGATATTTATATAAATATAAAATTAAAATAATTCTAATAAGAGTACTAAGTAGGTACTAGGAAATAATGAAGCAGTAAAAGAGAATATTAGTTTGGCTTAGACAGATATCCTGAATTTTAATTATTACATTAACATGCCGGGAAAAGAAGAAGTAAAGTTACACAAACACCTTTGATGTTGAAGCAGGACGTTTAGTATCATGGAGTGTTTATAGACTCTGAGCCACATCCGACAATCCTTTCTTTTCTTATTGTGTCCTCTCTTCTACGACAAGGGACAGTTTCTTTTATCAGGTATTGCATTACGTGGTATTAAATTTCGATGGAAAGGTTTACAATCAGTCACGCTATCGTTGGACTTCCCTAATTGAGATTGCAAGATTTTCAGCGGGAAAATGTTTACCTAGAGATATCGTCCATTCTCTACTCACCATATCGTGTGACCTCAGTTGCTGTAGATTTTTGTCGCGAATTGAAGATTCTTTCGCAAACTCTTCTACATTACTAAATATGTTATGATGACTAATAGCTTGAAAGGTGTAACATCTGTAGCATGCAAGCTTGGAAGCTGTAATAATAGATTGTGTGAGCATGACTCAGTATATACCTCATTGCAGTCTCTGATGAAATATGAAGATAGATTAATCTCCAAGTTAATATTTTTGACATTAGGGAATAAGAACACACGCACTAATTTTAAAATGGAAGGTTCCTGTACAGCATTTTGTGCTCAGGATCTCTCTTAAATTCGAATTTTGTTCTCATTATGTCTGTTGAAAACGGTTCTCAAGTCACTATGCACATTTCCTTCTCTGGATGCTCGGGCAAAATCAAGATCATCTTTATCACAATCATTAAAAGCGGTATAATAATTGATTTGAGATATTCTGTAATCAAGTTATACTCGTAATTCAATTCGTTTCTGAGTCTGATTTCGAAGTCCTCTTGTGTAATTTCTTTCGAATGAATAATTTCGGGAGGCCTCTCTGTCCTAAAAAAATCATTTGAAAACAAGATAGCTGGAAAATTTAGCTTGTCCTTGATTTGTATATCTGACTATAAGCTTCTCTTTCTCTAACCAAAGTTACAGATTTTGATCATGTTTCAACGGTATAAGCCAGAAATAAATAATATAACATTTCTGGCTGGCTTTCCTCCTCGTTTCTTTCCTAGAACTTATATTTAGCAACCTTCTCAACGACAATAAATATATTCATTCAGAATTTAAGGCAAAACCTGAATTTTCAAATATGTATCCCAGAGTTGGTGCCAAAGCTCAATGTTTTTAGGGATAAAAACGACCAAAGGTCATATTTCACCGGACACTTTACTGTACGTTTTTCGTGCTGAGACGTGACAATCGATTCTTAATAGTCTTATTAACGATAATAAGGCCGAAGCAAAAAGCAGATATCGTATAACGGTTTTAATAGCCCTAAAGTGCCCACACGAAAGAGCGGCAATCGCAGCTCAACTGGAACATTTATTTAAAACCGACAAAGTTTTGCGTCAACCACTGACGTCAATAGTCTATAAAAGGTCGTATAGATTGACGAATTAGTCAAAGTTGATTTGGAACGGTCAAGAGAGTCTGCATCATTTTTTGAAAGAACCCTAATGAAATTAATGAAGGAAAATTTCCTGTCGGCTCTCTGACCTTCTAAACCATGCCCGATGTCCTGCTAATTATATTCTAAAACAATTTCCTATAATATCTATGATTACAGAATAGAATAAGTGTAGTTAGCAAGTTTTTTATTAGCCTAGATGGAATAGTTGACGTCAAAGGTGGTAACGAGAACAAAACGTTGACGCAAAGAGTAGATACGGTACTCTTCGTGCCAATTTCAATCCAATTATTCTAAGCTGTAGCACAAAGTTAAACAGTTTGTGCATAATTGACGTAGCTGGTGTACTCGTTTGGCATGGTCATGTCTAACAGCACTTCGGAAAAATCTCTGAAAATAAACCTCGTCGGCCTTGCCGGGATGTTTGTCAATCAACACTTGTCTTTTAGCTGAAAATTAAACTATTAATTAGGCTATTACACCTCAACGTTCATTTCTGTTTCAGGTTGCGATCAAAATTATAGATAAGTCCCAATTAGATGCCAGCAATCTTCAAAAGGTGTATAGAGAAGTAGATATAATGAAAAGACTGGATCACCCTCATATTATTAAACTATATCAGGTAAGACCAACTTATGTTTTACATAAAAATGCTTATTTGGGAACACGTTAGAAAAATTCACAAATACTAGAATTGACGGGCAAAGTGGGTTTCCCAAATAATTCTAATAACATAAAATATTTTTTGATTTTAACATGTTATGAAGTGATAGATTAGCAGAATCAGTGGTTATTTTATTTCTACAGACCTTATTATGACGCGCAAAAGGTCCAAACTTCCATTTTCTTTCGACTTTTTCGTCTTAGAGCGCAATTAGAATAATGGACAAAAATTGTTAAATTCTAGTTTGTGCAACTCGTATCAAATTACGGAATCTCACCTGTTGCACAAAATTACGCATTTCCTAACTGGGTACATATACATATGTATAGATATTATAAACTAATAATTACCCACTAAATATCGTAAAATCAATGGACCGTAAACTTTAACCAAAGTGCATAGACGCGGAAGGTTTTCAATTTGAATATCTTGTATGAGTTGCTTGTTAAACTTCCGCTTATCTCATGCAGTTGTACCACTTCAAAGACGATTGAAAGTGCCAATGACATAGTGTTATTAATTTTAAAATATGTTTTTAAATAAGGATAGAAACCGACAACATTGATTTTGTAAAATTTCGTGTTTTTTTCTGATATCTCAGAAACAACTGGGAAATACCTCAATCTCGCAACTGTTTTAGATTGAGTAGGTAATTGCGTATTTTTCCCACAATTAAATGGATTTTCTATTTCTTGTGGTTTATAAAAAATCCGAATAGCCACCTACGCTCATGCGAATTTCGGACACTCCCAGTCAATTTCTGGCCTTCCTAACAATTATCATCTAGGAAAAGTTGCCAAAAATTTAGCCCTAAGACAAGCAAACAAGGATATAACAAACATACATAAAATGCTTAAAACGAGGTTATATTTATTTGCTCAATGTTGAAACCCTTTTCTTTGTACCTAAATTATGTAAATATTTATTTTTCACTTACAAATGGTGTCAAGCTGTAAATCAGACCCTAAGATTATGAATTTCCTCGATCCTGCCGAATGCGTCACCTCAACTGATTCACTATCAGTTTCATCTAAAACTAACATTTAGAAAAGAAGAGGCCTCAAAATTCTTCACTCCAAAATCTTATAAAATAACTTAGTGAACATCAGTTCGAATTGAAATCCGTTTTTTGAAGTTACTGTAAATAGGACCGGACCTTTAAGGACCTCAAATTCGCCTTACAATCGATTTCCGATAAGATTAGTCTGGAACATAACATCATTTTAGACTTCACAGTGAATCGGAACTATTCTGAACTGGCCTTAATAGTTCAAAATTATTGACCTCAAAATATAATAAATTAAATCGACGAATGTCATCGTCAGGTTGAATTAAAATCTCGAAGTTGCTTTCAACCCGAACTGACCTTTTAAGACTTCAAATTCGCTTCGAAATTGGTTTGCGTTAACGTCAGTCTGGAATTTAATTTCATTTTTGAATTTATTCGAGATCCAAACATTTTCGAACTGTCCTTCAACACGCTCCATTCTATTCTGATACTTGCATGCGCAGTTTTAAGTCAAGGGATGTCTTAATATTTACATTGTCTCTACAACTTCTTTTTATGCACGTAAACTGTTCACCCTACCATCAGTTTCATGTCGATATTTTGAAAAATGGAGAGTGTGTCCGGCCCTGTAGTCAAGATTTAAAATTCTTTTTAAGGTCACTCTAACAAACAGTAAACTTATCTGGAAGACAACCCACATAGAAGCCATAAAACCTACAAATGCTCTGCCTTTATATTATCATCTAAATTATCTTCCACATAACTTATCTGGATATGGTTTTATCGACACTCAATATGGTTTCTAAACTAAAGTGTTTTCGTGAACGTCAGTCTTTGGATGGTCGTTGATCTTGTTCAAAATTTATTTCTGCACGTAGCTACGCTTAACCTAAACCAACGTGTGCTAACCTAAGTTTGGTTATTAGTACCCTAAAAACTTCCTCTCAACTTCCTTTTCTATACTCGAACTATCTTTCGTTCAAATCAAACGTTATATTCAGTTATTGCCCCGAATTTTTCAGATTTCATGTGCTGAATAATCCCAAACCTCAAGGTGTTGCTATGAAAAAGCGTGATAGTTATTTTTTTCTTGTTCGATTTAAACAGAACCAGTTCTAACTCATCAAAATTAATTGAAAAGTTTAAAAGCAATTTCAGTGTTAAAGTACTGTGCTAAGTTTTAATGAGAAAGAACCCAAAATCCCAATAGGCATCTTAAATGATAAAATATCATTAACAGATCGTTTTGACAATTATTCAAAACTCCGCAAAGAATGTAATTTACTTCGGTTTTTATGAAAATGCTTTCAATCCCAAATGTTATGAATTTACTACACTCGTTATTTAATTACGTTGCGTCCCTGTTTTGTATTTTGATAATTATTATTAATTTGCATTCCGTTTGTTCCATAGAATTAAATTTGGAAATAACGTTTGTCCTTTTATTAAAAGTAATAATACGATTTTTAATTGTTTTTTTATTTCATATTTACGCTGTTATACTCTTAAATAAAACAAACTGTTGATGGGTTGGTGAGTACCTATCTACTTACACCCCAAATACTCCTTTGGAAAGTTTTTTAAGGGAATTGATTAATTTAGTTTAAGTCAGTTTTCATTAATTTTTTATGTTGGAGTACGAAACTCATAACCTAGAGCAGTTGTTTCTTGTTTAGCATCAATATGGAATCAACTTGGAAGCCTTCTTGAAAAATGTTTTTTTCAATAAAGCTCTAACCCCAGAGCTCTAAGCTTCTTACGGAGTATCTGTTTACAACTCTTCTTTAATTTTAGAAATTCTTCCTTCAGCAGAACCTTAAAAAAGTATCTTTTCTATTTGCAGCTCAATGTCAAAGCCTTTAGAAATAGAAATATTTCCTTTCATTTAGATGTAGCTGCAGTAGGTCAGTTATTGTGGAATAGATACGTGTCACTGCAATGCGAACGATTGATTGAGCGTCTTGAACATTTGATCTTTAACTTTTTTCTTCTTATTATTTAAAAAGTTCCTAGCTTTACTCGAGGGTTATTTACCTCCTGGGCCTTTGTCACTTTTCAGCAAATCTGATAGTGAACCCATACATGGAATGAGTCATCCTCAAAAAGGACTGCTCTTTTGGTTTCAAAAACGCTCTTTCTAATAGATTTTTCGCAATTTTCTGTCCCACTTCCTTTTTGGACAGTCTTAAAAGGTGTTTTTCTAAGTAATTGCTGCTGAACGTCAATAAGTGCTTCAGTATCTTTAGGGTTGTTTTGAATATTTCCGTTGAATTTCAGCCTTTCTGGCAAAAGCTCAGAGGCTTCTTTGATTGACGCTCAAAGCCCAATAAATCGAAAGAAAGCTCCTGCCTTGACATATTTAGACCCCCTTGTAGATTTTTGCGAGAGGAATTTGATCAGGTTAAGCAGATTCTCCTTCAGAAACTCATCTGAGAACTATTTTGTTCCTTGCCCTGCTTTAATAATTTATTAAATTACTTTGCCGTCATTTCCAAGGATTTTCCGAGATTCAAGAATCTGGTCTCAGGCGCTGGGTTTTAGTTTCGGAGGAGTGGAACACCCTTGGGAAACGTCAAAAGAATCCAACTTAATTGATCCCACCACGTAAATTTCTATTAACATACGTAACTAAGTCATTAGTTGAATCATAATGATACAAGGCTGTTAAGGAAAAATAAAGAAAAAATAACGAAAAACTAACAAGCAAAGTGCATTTGCCTGTGTAATCTATTGAAATTTGCGATGTAGGTTTTTGTAAATTTTGTGTAGTATTGGCAAAAAATGATACTTTACAAAATTGTTACAAACCCACATGGGTGTAATGTAAAGTTTCCGGACTAAACATTTAATTTATCAGTATCGGCATTATTGCCGATTTGTTGGTAATTCTTCTGGCTCAAATCGAATCCAGACACGATCCAATCAAGTTTGCAGCTGCTAAGCTCACACTTTGTGTGTAAAAATTACAGAAAACTTACAAATTGAAGGAAATTTTTTTTTTTCCTTAACGAAAAGGGACTAGAATTCTCTATTTTGGAAATATAATCCGATTCCAAAGTGTATTTTCGTAAGGTTTCTACATTGTCCGCGAATATAGTTAGGAATCAAAATAGTAAATCTAAATCGCTTTAAACGTTCTACACCTCGTATTATGTGCCAAATAATCCTTCATAAATATTTTATTAACTCCATATTACCACTGTGGAGACAGTTTTATAGCTGCTACGCATTGCCAGAAATTCTAAATTAATAAAAACTGTGACTGTCGACAATCTAGAAGTAAATTGTATAATCTGTTTTGAAAAGTAATTATTTAGCTTAA
The DNA here is from genome assembly GCF_039881205.1 of Euwallacea similis. Lineage (NCBI taxonomy): Eukaryota > Metazoa > Arthropoda > Insecta > Coleoptera > Curculionidae > Euwallacea > Euwallacea similis. The sequence continues at coordinate 2,521,964 of NC_089624.1, forward strand.
TTGTCGCATTATTTGCATATATGTATGTGTTGCCTGCCTGGCTACACTTCCGACATACATACGGCGATCAATTGTGGATAGTATTGCAACAATATTATAGCATATGAAGGAAATTGGCATATAAACAGTTTACTAATTCCTAAGTAAAGTTTCAATTAGAGCCGCTCGTAAATGTTACCTTCAACTTGATCGTCGTGACGCCAATGACGCCGATTACGTCATTGCGTCTCCTGGCAACGGATTTAGCGGCTTCGGCCATTTCCAATGTTGCCGCTCCACGTAGCTCGATTTCATTAAACGACGTCATCGGATGGTTCTTAATTTTCATAACATGAATTAATTATTATTGATACCTCAAAGACCTTTATTTAAGGCTGTTTGAGTAGGTATATTTCTGGAAATACCTACAGGATTCAGCATTAGACCAATTTTTCTAAAATCGAATTTTGATTAAAAAAAGCGAAGGTTCAAAACAGGCAAATTATTCTAGAAGTCAAGAGCTGAAGCTTTTTTATGGCGATAAAGGGGTTTGACAGAGAGATCAAAGCTAAAATTGATGCTCCATTGAACCATGCAAATGTTCATGTGCAGGAACAACTACAATTTCGCAACTGGAGAAAGTTGGATGTGCCACTAAAATGTTTATAATCAAGCGAAAGGCGAGACTATGTCAAAATGTTTTATACACTCATGAGTGCAAAAAATGGGACGTTTTTTGCTCTGTATTAGCGCACATAATGCAAGTTTTCCGCTATTCTACACTTACACTCGTGTATTACCACACGCGTATAATGAACATTTCAATAATCTGGATAAAAACACAAAATTAGGAGAAATATAAAGAGCCAGTAGTGAACATACGATGAAAAGCTGAGGTCTGAAGTATGGTTTTCTGCCCCATAGTGTAGAATTAGAGTCTTCAGGGGGCTGATTGTATAGGAACATGTGAGAGTGAGAATAAATTTTTGCCGGTGTTGATTGGTCAAAAAATTTCGTTCCCACTCTCACATTTTCGTATAGAAACACGAGTACTAATAAAATAAGATTAATGAAAATGTGAAGAGAATAAAAATATATAGAAAATAAAAAAAAAGTATTAAAGAATATAACAAAATAGTGGAAACAAATAGTACGGGCAATGGATACAGTGGAAACTCATTGCTTTAAGTTCTCGATTTCTGCATACACTTTTCTCAATTATTTTTGGGAAAGACGTTTTTGAACGATTCCGTTATTAGAAACGTTTTCCTCACAAGTTTCAGGATTTATCATCGCTGATTGATTCAATTTTCAAGATATTAAGTTGAAATTCTCTCAGATTTCATAAACTGTGGTTTAAATTTATTTCATTCAATTCAATAAGACACAGATGCACAGAAGATGCATACGCTTCATTATTTCTCTTCGTATAATTCTCTTTTATATAAATCATTAATTATTGTATTAGCTATTTCATAAATGCATATGTTGTATTTTGAAGAATAATTCTACACATTATACTTCAATCTTTGTTTCAGGTTATGGAAACCAAGAATATGATTTACTTAGTTTCGGAGTATGCAAGTCAGGGTGAAATTTTTGGTGAGTAAATTCTTATGACTAATACGTAGATCATAATGACAACTAAAAATTTATCATACATTTTTCCATCGAGTTCCACAGCTTGGCATGGTTACAAAGGTCAAGATACCTTAATATTATGTATAGTGCTGAGAAACTTTTCAGTCAGATAACCAGCACGGAAACGATCTAATATTCGTGCAATTATACGTTTTCTACTTTTGTTTAAATTTATAAACGACTGACCCGAAGGAAAGAATTTAACAATCTAACTGTTAAACCAAATAATACACCGAGTTAAAAAATGATAAGCTTTCAAACATGGGAAAATGTTTGCCGAAAGCGTTATTTACACTTTATATAAAATTTTAAATAAATTGAGATTTCCCATGCCAAGAATTCCTCGAATATTGAGTTTTGTGGCACATTTTATTTAATTTCTTGAAACATTTAAGACAATAGAAAAATGATTTGCACTTTGCCACCCCGTATTTCGCTTATCAACATTTGGATATAAATAAATTATGTTAAATCTTAACATTTTTATATTAGTAATTTAGTTCTATACCGTTAATTAAGGGACACCCTGTATAGATACCTGACCAAATAACTAGAACTTTGGTCTTTTCGCCCTAAAGGGCCGTAAAATGAATGTCCAAATAATTTTACCAAAAGGACTAAAATTTCTATAGAAGCGACGAAATAAAATATTCCTATACTAAGCAAAACTTTGATTTATTGACACGTAAGGGTTGGAAATGTCACAAAAGTTCAGGAAAATTGCATTTTATCGTTCTTCAATTCACGAGTCCAGTTTCTAAACGAAAAACTGCACATCGCAGTTTTTATATCTCTAAATCTATTTGCCAGATAAAATTTACGTACGTGACGAAGCGCTGTTCGCTATTAACAAGTAACATCGCGGTTGAGGGTTTTCAACCCCTGAATGAGGTTACAGCCCCGAATACGTAAAGGTTAAATTACGAGGCGTGATTTTTCAGCAATCTATCACGAACCATGTGATCCGAATATACGAAAATGGGACGATTTTAAATGACGTAAAGTGGTTGATGTATTATTGGATGCATTCTTCCTTTTTTTTTGTATAAATTAGCATCCAGGACAATTTTGACCATTTTTGATAATGCTTAAAGACGAGGACCTTGGACATAGTTCTGACGTCAGAACTGGCCAAGATTTTGATAAATCGACGCGTCGCGTCGGGACGCTGAAAATAAGTGAGATTTCCCGTCGGCTCTGTTGCACGATTGTTCTTTATTTACTCATAACTGGTAAAAGTAATTTATCCAGGTTTTTGTTCGCAGATTACATAGCGAGGTATGGAAGAATGAGTGAGGAACAGGCTAGGATTAAGTTTTGGCAAATTTTGTTAGCTGTTGAATACTGCCATAATCGTAACATAGTACATCGAGACTTAAAGGTGAGTTAGTACTTGACCGTTGAATGACACTGCAAATAATGGGATTCGGGAAATTTTTATTTTTAAAGTCGAATCTCATCAACACAGCTTTTGACGTTAAGCCTTATGTACTGACGCATTACTGATTCTTGATAAGAACAACCAACTAGTCTACATGATTACTATTTGCACAACAACTCGATAAAAATCCTCAACCTCGAGTGACATTTCAATTACATTTCTCCACTTTCTCATAATGATGTGTACTCAAATTTGTCCTAATTCCTTATTAAAACCAGCATAAGGATTACGATAAACAATCCTGATAACCCCATAGAATATATTCCTTAGTCAGACAACACTTAATCAAAATTGCATTACATGAACTTTTTTTATCATTAATTATTATATTATCAATCTACTATTTATTCTCTTATTGCAGGCTGAAAATCTTTTACTAGATTCCAATAACAATATTAAAATAGCTGATTTTGGCTTTTCAAATTACTACACCCCGGGAGGGCAGCTCTCGACTTGGTGCGGTTCTCCCCCTTACGCCGCCCCTGAAGTTTTCGAGGGCAAGAAGTACGTCGGACCCGAGATCGATATTTGGGTAAGTTACTTATTATTTATTTGGCCAATATGCAGTTCAGGGTTATCAACTTACCTCGGTACCTTGTAAAATTGAGTGTAAAGTGATTGATTGCCCAATAACGGTTGACGTTATAGTGAAGGCCACCTCAGAATGTTTTTATACAATTTTCCTAATTCAGATATTCCCTTTTAACCGCTTACATGCAAATTGAATGCAAAATTTTGAATACATATCAAATTAGAGCTCATTTATGGCTGAGGATTTTGTAAAATCTATTTAAAGAAGAGTGATTGACATGGGTAATATGTTATTAACAGAGCAACCTACTTACTATGTTATGAACCATGAAATGTAGAGGGAATTAAATTCAGTAGGGTTCCCAAAGAGTCACCGAAAGTCTATTGAATCGATTCTCTTTAATCCTTCTTTCTTTTCCTATAGCTAAAAGTATGATAATGGGTTTACACAAAGATAATATTGTTTTCTCTATGATTCACGACTAGAAATAAACGTTTCTCCTATTACTACCTTGAGCAGTTGTAGTTGTAAATTACACTGATATGAAACTTTTTAAAAAAATTACTTATCTTATATACTGGATTAGTGCAAAGAGACTTCTAATATCGTGCATATGTATGTTACTTTTGATAAACTTAACCGGAGAATGTTCAGAATTTCTAAAGATATGAAACTTCTACTAACTTCTAACGAGTAAACTGATTAGTCTAATATGTTTGGTTGGTTCAATAAAACTTTACATTATGAACTTATTGTATAAATAATTATTAAAATTATTTCTGTCGGTACAATTGAACTTTTTTAAATATTCATTACAATATTTTGATTTTATGGAACTTCTCCAAAATAAACCAGTAGATAGACAAAACTTTGCTTTTCTTATCCTGCTGAGGATTCTATTTTAATCTTAACGACAGGGGTCGGTGACTAGACGAATTTCCTTTTCGTTTTATTCTAAATTCGGTTCTTTCAAATGCAGCAAATCTGTCTCTTAGATCTAATAATAACTTCAACGTTGCTTAAAGTACAAAAATATTTTCAGAGTTTGGGAGTAGTACTCTACGTCTTAGTTTGCGGAGCTCTACCCTTCGACGGCTGTTCCCTTCAGGCCCTTAGGGATCGGGTATTGTCAGGTCGATTTAGGATACCTTATTTTATGAGCCAAGGTGATTAACTATATAATTTATGTACTTGCAAACAACAAACATAACTGATTTGCTTTATTAGACTGCGAATCACTAATAAGAAAAATGTTGGTGTTGGAACCCAACAAGCGGTTTACGATACAACAAATTAAAAAGCATCGATGGATTCAAATGGGCGTCCTGCCCGCCTTTCCGCCCACCATTCCCACATCGAACACCCATCCTAATGAGCAAATTCTGAGACTGATGCAGAGTTTAGGAATTGATAGCTCAAAAACTAGAGAGGTAAGTTATCACTATTTTAGACTCTGATAGGAAGGTGAATTAATGATCTGGCGCAGGTTCAAGCAAGTGCATTTAATGATTTTCTCCTTTGCAGTCAATTCGCTTAGGTTGCTATGATCACCATGCAGCAATCTACTTTCTCCTTCTGGACAAACTCCGCAGCCAACTTGTGGGGGGCGAAAGTCAAACTGGAGTGAGAGAAGTCCAAAGAAGACGTCCTTCTAACGTTGCAGAACAAGCAATGAGGAAAATAGGTACTTTAACCGGCATAACAGCATCCCTGAAATTTTTATAAATTTCGTCGTTTCAGACGCACGTAGGTTATTAATTCTTGTTGATGTAAACAGGCCGAGCAAGCACCACCGAAGATTGTCGACGACTCCTACAGCATTCTACCATCGCCCCAACAGCCAGCAACAGTAAAATTAGCATGGGTTCAGTCACATCTTCGAGCAGACCAGTGAATTCTTCACCTGTGCATGGGATAGATGCTGCCAAGCTTTTAGCAGCGACCAATAGTGAAGATGCCTTGAAGATTTTGAATCAGGCTGCCTCGACGACGACTTTTAGTATGTGTTCGGAAGCGACCAGGTTGATGTCCACCTTGCAGATGTCAGCGATTCCTTCTAGTTCAACTGACAGTTCCAGATTCAAAGAGTATACAAAAGGGAGCGTCAACCATTATCCGTTGATGTTGAGCATGCAACCGTTTGATAGTCCTGAAGTGAAGGGCAGTCTCGACAGGTTTAATAAAAGGTAAGCATGACTTGAATAGATATGAAATTTTTTTAAAAACTAGTTATTTTTCATATCCTTTGAGTAGTCTCAACTCACAGGGAAGAAATATGTTAATAAGCTGCAACTAAATGTTTTAAAAACTACTGAAATTATGAAAAACAGAGCAACTTTTTGACGTTAAAAAACGAATATTAATTATCATTTGGGCTATTGTGTGTGTTCAGATTTTTGGTTTTACTATTTACATAAATGAGTCTGTTAGAAATGAGATAGATATCCGGCAGCACCAGTAAATTTCTATTAATGCCAGATTTTACAGTTCGGCCGGATTTGTTCAAAATAGTTTGAACAGTAAATGAAAATTTTCCCATGTGTTGATCTCTCGGGAATCCGTAGACGAATAGTCCTCAAAAAATAAATCAAATTGAACGTCTCACTGAGCTGTATTGGCTTAGCAAGCAGGATTTTGAAATTTCTAGACCTCTTTTATTCAGGCGAAAGTGTTTTGATCGAACTGGATAATTATTCATATTAAGATCTAATGCCATACTTGTTTTGTTACAGTGGCTTTAAAACTAGTGAAATCCACATGCAATACTCGAGTTCAACAGATGAAGGAGTGGAAACTGACTTGGAAGAACAGATTCCCCATTCGGGAGGCACTCGCCTCAGCTACGCGTCTTCAAGTTCATCAAGCGGTGTAGTGAATAATTTCAATACATCCAAGAGCCTTAGCCAAAACCTCAGCTGCGATAGCAACTTCGAAAGTCTAGAATACCCTTTATCGGAGTCCAGCGAACTAGCCAGCAGCCTGCCAAGCTGTACCTCAACCGACAAAGTACCCGAACCCACTCTATCTAACGCAAACGCCTTATGTAGTAACAGTAAATACTCTCCAGTCCCTCGATCAGTGCTTCATAAACACAACCCTTTAGTCCACATGTCCAGCTTCAAAACCACTCGAAACTTGACCAGATCTCCGGTAGATTTCCGAGAAGGAAGACGCGCTAGTGATGGTTTAGTAGCCCAGCAAGTAGCCGACCAACCGGGAGCAAGTTTAGCTTTCAATTCTCAGAAATTAAATGAAAGTTTCAAAGCGAAAGGAGTTCTGGATATGGGATTGGTACAGAGGGAGGCTATGAGGTTGCAGAGTCAGTACCAAGCAAGAGAACCACCAGAAGATGTATCGCTAAGACAGAAACAGCACAATCAGTACATGCAGCCTCGAGGAACTAAGAAAATTAGCTTGCCCGACAACTTCAGCTATTCTAGTTCTTGTGTGGAACCAGTTCAGTTGCAAACAGCCATGCAACAACGTTTGCTGCAGCAGAAACGTCAGATATTGCAGAAGCAGTGTGCCAACAGCACTCTGGACACGACTAATTTAAGTAGGAGGTACATGCTAAGGCAAGCTAGCTATAAAATTGCTCAGCAACAACCGGTTTTACCACCTCTCCCACCGCTACCTTTATCCGATACTGAGAGCAAAGATCTGCTGGCGTTTCAGTCTTTGGTAGAGGGTTCAACTGAGACATGGAGTTCTTTGTCCAGCAACATGCAAACTTCCTGCCAGATTACTGAGTCCACCACGAAGAGCTCCACTTGGCAGAAGACCACGCCCCCTTGGAATCAGGTACTTCAGCGATTGTAGTGCTGCACTGCTGCCTTTTTTGATTTTGTTGCGTGTGCTTAGTTTTATAAGCATATCTTAGCTATTGCTTGTTGATAGATTCCTTATTAGATGAGTTTTGCTAAGATGAGGGATTTTTTGATACATTGCGATCTATCATTCCCACTGTTGTGTTCCGTTATGTTTTGATAAAGGACTTTTCCTTTATTGACTATTTACAAATCCTCAATAAATAACGAGCATTAGAAACACTTTACTTCTATGCTTTAATTTGCGTTTAACAGTCCGGTTTTTTTTAATTTCAGTAATATGTAGAGGGTGACCTAGGGAAAAAAGATTCATTTTCAAATTAAATAATGAAATGTTTCAAAACGATTTTCTTCTATGCTTTGCTCGATCTTTCAAAAACTACGCTTAGTCGAAAATCTAAAGCATTTACCTAATAGTATTTCAGGTCGTGTGGCAAGAAAGGATAGGGCGCTCTATAAGTTACAAAACTTGTAGGTACTTTTTTCTGACTCAAATTTTGGGTAAGCATACTATGCTTTAATTTCAGGGTTGAAAGCAATAATAAGCAAAATTTTGATATTTTAAGCATCCCTAAGTTATAAAAACCGAAATAAAGAGATTCTGTAACACAAATTATCTTAGGAGATAATTATCTGATAACTGAAATAAAGAAAAACTTTTGTTGTGATTATTAAAAGAATTATTATATAATCATTATTCATACAGTGACTCACAGTCAAAATGATGCAGCTAATTTTTACTGATTATTTTGTTTAAATTTTTTTAATAGAAACATTTATTTCTGTTTTATTACATTATCTTATTTTTAATTAATACAAGATTAACTAGTCATATAAAGAATTATTCTAACTTGTACGGTTCCCCTGCAAACGTAATTTAATTAAAAAATGATGATCACAATCAAAATTATGCATAAAGAAAAATATTCAAAAACATAATTTCTATTATGAACTAATATCGAGTAGCTCCACCTTTAGCTTTAATTACTTCTTTTAAACGATTAGGAATTGATTCAACTAATTTCTTTAAAAAATCTGGATCTAGTTTGGCCCATTCTTCTGATAGAGCTCTCTTCAGGTCATGTTTGTTGGAAATATGATGTTTTCTAACTTCTACGTCGAGTTTATTCCAGACATTTTCAATTATGTTCAAGTCTAGTGATAGAGCAGGAGTTTTTATAACTGATGGACAATGATAAAGCAACCATTCCTTCACAATTTTTGCGGAATACTTAGGATCATGGTCTTGATAGAATTTAAAATTACCATTTAAGTCCAATTTTTCGGTGCTAGCTTCAAGATTTGTTTTCAAAATATCTAAATACATAAATCTGTCCATATTTCCTTCGATGAAATGTAAATTCCCGACTCCAGAGGCAGCTACACATCCCCAAACCATCACGTTTCCTCCTCCGTGCTTTACGGTGTTTTTTAAATGTTGAGATAATAACTCTTCATTTCATTTTCTCCAAACATTTATTCTTCCGTCACTGCCAAATAAGTTATATTTACTTTCGTTAGTAAAAATAACAGTTTTCCAAAATTCTAAGTCCTGCTTTAAATACTCTCTAGCATACAGTAACTTCGAGTTCTTATTTTTCGGGCTGATATACGGCTTCTTCCTAGCAATTCTGCCGTGAAGACCTTTGGCACGTAAACATCTTCGTACCGTTTCAACATACACTTTCTTATTTAAGTATTTCTCCACCAAATCAGTCAATTTTGGTGCACTTAATTTGGGGTTTTCTCTTATCTTTCTATAAATCCATCGCTCGTCGTGTTGATTAAAAATTTTTCGGCTGCTTTTACAAGGTTTGCTGATAATACGATCCTCCTTTTTATATTGTTCTATTATATGTTGAACTGTCGAAGGGCTCAAATTAAGAATTTCCGCAATTTTTCTTTGACTTGTGCCTTTTTGAAAGTTCAAAATTACTGCCTCTCTTATTTCTATGGATGTATGGCGACCCATTGCACTTTTAATATGTAAACTGCTGCAGAATATAAATTGAACTAAATACAACTTGCTACAAACGAGAAACATTGGAATGTTATTAGTAAACATATTTTTTACCTATACTCGCTTAATGCATCATTTTTATTGTGACGTGCTATTATGAAAAAATGTATTTTAAAAATCTGATTTAGTATAATATATTATTATTTCACATTCCAGGGAATAGTTTTTTATATAACTTTTATTTGCTATTAGACTTATATTATAAAAAGTAAATTATCATAGCAAAATTGGAAAATTTAGGCATGCATCATTTTGACTGTGAGCCACTGTATATTATAATTACTCACCCCTGGGTCACCCTGTGTATAGGTACGTATTTGTGATTTTTTCTCTTTGGGTTAAAGGGGAATAAACTAACATTTGATGTAAAACAACTAAAAAAAAAATAGAAATTTTTCTTGCCAACTTATTACCGAACGATCTCTCGTCAAAACGCAATTTCATCAGGGTGATTTAACAAAATTTATGTGTATATTCAATGTAATACTTAATATTTAAGTTTTTAATAATTTTATATCACTTTTTCTTATAGATATAAAACTAACAAAATAATGGAAATAAAAAGAAAACATACAGATTCGTGTTGGTGACGTTGAGCCAATAGAGTTGGATATTTCTTCTTGTTCTAGAGAAGTTTGCGACGCATATTATTATTTCATGAATTATGTTATTTTTACCTGGATTAATAAAAAATTAAAAAATTAAGTTTATACCTGATCTTCTAAACTCTACAGAGTGGGCGGTTATTAATATAAGTACAGGATGTTTCATGCATTATTGCTCTCTTCAAGATAGCCGAATCTATAAGATTTTCCAAATTCCAATCGATCTCTACCTGTCAATAGTGTTTAAAAAATACAACTTATGTATTTATATCCTCAATAAACTGAAATAGTCTCGTTAATGCCGCAATTGTAATGTCATAATTAAATGTATTTTTGTTTTATTTTCACTTGAAAAATTATTTAAGTCAAAGAGGGTTTATTTTCACAATTTCTGATTTTTATCACAAAAATACAGACCACATAGCTTTATGAAACTGAGACATTCTAAACCTTAGAATTATCTTTTTACTTCTCAACTACCTATTATCACCTAATACGTATTCTGCCAGCACCTTCGGCACTATTGGAAAAAAGTGACTTGAAGGTTTACAGTACTGCCTCAATTTTTCTTCAGCAATTTTTTATTGGTTCAGAGTATACAATACTATCCGTGTGGTGATTATAGTAGTAATAATAGTTAAGGTTTTGCGTGCACTGATGGAATTGAAACTCAGTTTCTTGAGAGGCACTTAGGACGTATAGTGTACGACAGAAATGCAATTTTGGTATATATCTCAAATTTTATTTTTCTTCAAGAAACTGAGTATAAACATGTAACAGAGCCGTATATCATTTCAAACTAGTAGTTGTATGCAAAAAAGTATTATTCATACTAGTCTCCCTCGTAATATGTAGTTATAATAACGTAACTTAGATTTGCTCGTATTTAGTTAACTACTTCATATCACTCATTTAAAATTAATGTTATTGTCGCATTTAACTAGGCCACACTAGCTATTTTAATGCACTGTGTAACTTGCCATAAATATATAGATTGTTTTCAAGACTATTTTTGTTTTCTTGCTTTTGCATTTGTGTGACTTATTAATAATCATCGAAGGCTACTTCATAACTTATGTTCAACATATGCACTCGTAGATTGTTGAGAAAGGCAGTTGATTAGTAACATTTATTATTTATTCCAGATTGAACATTATTATACCCACGACGAATAAGTCCATTCTCATGCATCCGTCATCCAAAGCAACGATATTTCAGTATGATTATATTTACTTAAAATATGTGAAGTAAACTGAATGTTTAAAAACACTGTAATAGTCGTTTACCTGACAGAAAGTGGCGGAAAGGCACTTTTGCATGTGTTAGGTATAATATTTTCCCTACAAGCGCATTTCCGTAAACTTTGTTCTCTTCTAAGTTCAATTGATTAGCGTGTAGTAAAATCTCTACATGTACACGTGCGTTAAAGTGATACTTTCAAATTGCAATTGTGCAGCATCATTTACTGAAAATTAGCAAGTAGCTTAGGAAGGGGTTATTTGTTTTTATTACGGGATCACATCTAGAATGTCGTCGAATTTGACAACATCGATCTACGGCTGCTTCTGGACCTGGAGCATCGCCTCCTCCTACTTTTCTATCACTCTTTACAACGAAGGCCCTAGGGGCTAAGTCTACAGACGCTCTTTTATACGCGAGTAACAATGTAAACAATCACCCTTTTTGCGCACGAAGAGAAAACGTAAGAAAAACAGTAGAATATGATTCTGGAGCAGTAAGAAGAAAAAGATGAGTAAGTACTATGATGAAAACAAATCGAGCCTATGTGGACTCGTGTAAGTTCAGGAGCTCTGAGGGGCCGTTTTTGGTAATAGATTTAGATTGGGGCATCCTCATCTTTGGTACATAGTATATATCGTCGGATGAAGGATGCATGATGGGCTTGTTTAAGATTAATTTAAATACGCGTTCTGAAACGACAAAACGCTTTTGTTGAACTGCTGAGGCTGCAATGAAAAATCATGTGTGATTCAATGACTTCACGCTTGGGATATTTGCCGTCCGCGATTTAAACAGACGTTGAACACAATCGAAAATGTCATTAAACTTTTTCCGGTGTTCTCGGCTCGTGCAGAGTGCGATAATATATGTTCGACAATTTTACTTATTTATCTTTGTTTCATAATAACTTTTGACGCAGACTTCTGAGGTTATTTGTCGCTCTCAGTTCGAGCTCAGCTCGTTCTATAATCGAAAAAGTTATTTTATACCTGAATATTTCATAGGGTCCTGCTAGTTTACCAACTCCAACGAATTTACAAGGAAACGTGTGGCCACCATTACTACCTTTACGGGAGAGCCCAATTTTGGAGCTGACTGAACAAATGGAGTCCATGTAACGCGCTGCTTGTTCCGATCTAGTACTTATCTGATTAGTATTAATCAATTATACTTGTGTCAGTTCATATTGGTAAGTTAATGTATTTGATCCTATCCACAATGTAGCCATGACAATAAATTGTAGCTGTAGATTTAACATAATGTTCCTTTCGAGGGAAATAAACAGGATTTAAGCGTGATTTATATGATATAAGGATCGTTACAAGGGCAAAAAAACATCAACGAGTGAACTTCTTGTTCAGGTAAATGTTAAACACGCAGCGTCGCTTATCACTTCTGTCACGTTTAAGTGATGCATTAAAGATTGTTATACTTAAGTCAATTCGAAATAAAAATCAATGACATTCCAAGGACGATGGAAAAACGGGAAAAACGAACTAGACTAGAGAAACTAGCGATTTAAGGATTTAATTTTAGAGTAGATGTGGGGCTATTCGAAAGCGGAAAGAAGCCATCTTTTGGAGTACCTACCTACCTATATTATGCGCTGTTTTAGTATAGTAATATTAATTTGAACTGTAGAAAGCGAGTAGATATTATCCCTAATACAGGGTTAACAAGCATTTTCGATTTGATACCTTGTATAAGTACGCATAAACTGAAATGATAATCACAAGAGTTACTACAGTAAAGTTACATCTAGAAGATCGGTAAATTTTAGTGTAGAATACCTGCTACTGTATTATCTTTAAGAAAAAGCGAGCCAGCGCTCCAATCATTTTGAGCAGTAGTGGTAGGTACCTTTGGTAGTACCATGTAAGATGATGAGGTTAAAAGTAGACCGTTGAGATTTACGTGATCGTTTAACTAGGAGAACTGTTACTGGAAAATTTTTACTTTTCTTCGACAAGAAAACGGTGGTTTCTTTAAATTTTTCGTTTTTAGAGACACAAATATCATTATTTATATGGGCAAATTGTATTCGAAATCGATACCTACCTACTTATTGATATTATCTCCATTGCAGGGAGTGTCCCAGTTGAGTGTTTCCTAAGGTACCTAAAATATAGGTCTGAAATCCTAAATTTTAGCTTGCCTTAATAGGATTTTCTCACATTTTCTTAATATCCACAAAATCTTTCTTCAATCCTATTGAACGTCAAATTTCGAAAACTTACAAATAAATAGCAACTACTCAGCACATACTAACACTGCATATTCTTAATAGTTCTGGAGATAACCTAGCTAGAAAACACACACTGGGACTCCCTGTATTTTACACTAACGTATAATCTATAGATACAACATATCATTCACGTCAAATATCACATTAAATTTAATGAAAATAATTTTACAAAAAAAAATGTTGTATGCAATTAGCCATTACTGCGCCATATAGTGCTTTTAAAAAGTGTGTTTTGTAGACAGCAATAATATATTTATACGTTTTTTAAACTACATTATAATAATTCTGTTTGATATTGATTTTTGTTATTGTTTATATTAAACATGTTTAAAAGTATACGTCTGTGCGTTTGATTATTACTGCATTAAGGAATAAATATAAAAACACCATTATATGCCATAAATAATTGCTTATTAGCTATTAAAGGTTCTTGGTAATATACAAAGATCAACGATATACTATTGAAAATAGTTGTCCATTCAAAAATCTCAATTCAAAATTTGGTTCTTCTATGTTAAAGAGTTGCTGAAATATAGAGTTTTTCAATTTTTTTTAAACACATTTCCTGAGGTCAGTATCTCAGCAACCGCAAGCATGAAAAAAATTCATATAAAAATTGACTTATGACGCTCTCTACATACGTTCGTTTTAGATCCATTGAACTGTGAATCACCCTCTATAAAATTATTTTTAAAGGTATACATCGGTGCATTTAACTACTACCGAATTAAGGTCTAAATATAAGAATGCCATTATATTGTAAAAATAAAAGTTTATTATCTATTAAAAGTTCTTCGTAATATACAAATATCAATGATGTAATAATGATAATAGTTCCCCAGTCAAAAATCGCAAATATACCTAATATACGTAAGATGTAAATAATTTTGTATAAATGAGTAGGTATGTTAATGAACGTCTGTGTAGTTTGAATCTTCTTGTGAGACATGCCTCAATGGAAGTTTGTTGGAAATTAAAGAGTTGGGATGGAAAGAAGGGAAATGCAAATCATGAAATCCAATGTTTGCCCTATAGTTCTGGTCTTCATGAAATGGTGACATCCAGTGCTCACCAGTTTTGTTTTGTTAATTTTGCATTATATAAATTTCATACAAAAATGGTAAAATAGAGTTTGGAAGGATTTTTCGAAAACATTCAAAATCATTTTAAAAAAGAAAAAAAAATTACGGCAGCTATTCAGAAGTTTTTGGGCAATAAAATATCAAATAAATTCAGGAGGAATATGATCTGGCAAAGGTTGTCTTTCCGTGTTTTTCGTAAACAAAATTTCATCATTTAAATGCTAATTGCCATTTTAGCAAATTGTAATACCAAAAATATTTCTTTTTGATTTCTAAAAATGTATAAACTGTTATTAAGTATACATATGTTTTTTGATCTAACAATTTAGGATTAAATATGTCTTATAGAAAGTTTTAGATGAATACACAAAAACAGGAAATAACTACATGACAAGCTATACTTGTAAGGCATTAACATGGACGGCTTTTAATAACTAATATACCACAATAGGCCTTTTCTTAGCCTACATCACCCATTTTCACATTCTGTGCACTAGGTACATACCCATTTTATTCAAAATTGTTATTTATTCTTTTCAAAAATGAATAATTTAAAATTGTAATTAAATTAGCGACATTGAGGACCACACTCTCCAACATTGTGGACCCCGAATTTGTTGGAAGATATTGGTTAGTCTTCGAAATGTCATAAAGAATTCTCACGGACTTGAAAATAAGAAGCTTTTTAGATTTTTAAGGATTATTAGACAGCCTTATATAGACTTTTATATACAGGAGCTGTAGGTTACTTCATCTTTAATGAAGGTAAGCTAGAGACCCTATCTATTACAAAAAATATTCTGTTCTTGTGATTTTTGTAAAACATAAGGTATGACATAGTTCGAAGAAACTGTAACTCCTCAACTTATTCTGGATTCTAGCGATTCTTGATCTTATTAAGGCACAAAACGCACTATACTTCAAGTAGTGCTCGAGCTTCTGAGTTATCCAAGTTCCCAATAACGTGAAAATGGGAGGACATTGAACGTAATAAATTTAATAATACCGCTAATAATACTACAATGCGAATCTCATCTCACTGGTTATAGTCATAAAAATTCATTCTAAGTTAAAAATGTTTAGTTTTTACGCAGAAATAGGTGCAGTGAATATGAAGTAAGTAATAAAATTACAAAATTTACCCGCAAATATGCTTTACAGTCTTTCCGCTGGTTGCAACAGATTATTACACACTATATGAATAAAATGATATAGTGCATAAATACCCACAAAATAAAGCAGATAATTGAAGTAATTAAGTAAATGGATTTAGTTTTGATATTTGAGTCAAAGCCAACATATCAAATAAATGGATGAGAAAACTCGTCCATTAATGGACAGGGTGACTGTAAAATCACTTTCTGCAGGTGCGTAAGTTCGCCTTCTTCTCGTACTTACTCACCTGTAGAAAATGATTTTATAGTCATTCTATCCAAAAACGGGAAAGTTTTTTTTATCCATTTATTCCATATGTTGACTTTAATTGACATTTCAAAACCAAATCTCATTTTTTTCTTAATTTCTTATTTCTATATTTTCTGGCCATTTAAACTGCATTTCGTTTTCCTACCTACCTATCTGTAATAATGAATTACAACCAGTGAAATAGTTGTAAAGTAGATATGCATGGAAATTTGTATTTTAGAATATTATTAGTTATTTCATACTTATTATACTTATGCGTAAATGCCAAATGTTCAAAACTTAAACTATTTTTCACAGAAAATAAATCTTCTGTTCAATGAAAACTCACATTATAAATTACAATATTTATCTGCGAACTTCTGTCTATTTCCAGTATTTACCCTAAGAAATATTAATGTTTTGTACTGTCAAATAAAGATGCGCAAAGTTTTTCGAATTGGTACACTGAGATAATAATGGCTATTTTACCACATATGGAACATTAAGAGAACTTAATTGAACCCAGCAAATAAATTTATCTTCTATATATCTACAATAATTTACCTTGAGTCAGATCTGAATAAATACTTAGTAAATTAATAAACGTACTTAACAGACCTGAGATGTATTTATTTGCCTATCAAGAAAAAAAGTAGAAAAATAAAAAATGAAATAAAAATTTGCATAAAAAATATTAAAATATAAGAAAAAGTTAATTTCTCAATGATAGGTAAGTTAATGTTCAAGGTTTTCATTTGTATATTTCTATTTGTGATTTAAATTAAGATCGCACCGCCATATATCTTGACATTTAAACTAATTCTAGCCACAACAATAACAAAAATAAAACCGCACATTCCACATTTATTTCGAATTGTTCTAATTTTTCCACGATTTTTTGTCAATTTTTTTTAATAGGGTAGCCCAGTAAGACTGGTGTTTATTTTGAATGTATCACTATTTTTCTTGTGTCATACGTACAGTTGTGAGGTGTAAACATTGAGATTTAGTTATGGAGAATTATACAGATGTATAACTTATAGAAATTGTGAAAATCCACTACTAAATTAGTGAGAGCTTCATGGAGACGATTTGAAAACGTCGTACATTTGTCGGCTACAGTAGTCTGATTAATCGAGAAATTTGGGGCGATGGGTCAGTTCAAATCCAGAAGTTCGAATCCTGTTCTTAGCAATTGGGAGTTTTATGAAGCAGTTTGCAGCGAATTTTGGCTTAAGATCTACATTTGTAAGCTTACAAGATTCAGTTGACACAATGTTTAAAGCCAAGAGACCATGCACAGCGTTAAAAGTTCATAGAATGGATGTTAGTGTAACAAGTGAATGTTTATTTTTCGAAGAAAATCATCTCGGATGAGGCGCATTTTCAATTTGATGGCTATGTCAACAAACAAAATTGTCTCATTTGGGGAGTTGAAAATACAAGAATGATCCTTCAACGTCCCATGCATCAACCATAAACCACTGTTTGGAGCACATTTTCGATTGGCTGAGTAGCTGGATCATTTTTCTTCGAGAATCAAGTTCGCTCCGCGGTTACCGTCAACAAAGATAGTTACCGTAAAATAATAAACAATTTCTACTGAGCTCGAATTGCTGCAATGGAACTCACAAATACGTGATTTCAACGGAATGACACAACCTACTGCATAGCAAACAAAACAATGGAATTGTTGAAGATGAAATTTCAAGAAAGTTATCTTGCGCTACGGCGATGTGTTGTGGCTGCCACGATCGTATGATTTGACGCCGTTGGATTTTTTCTTTGGACTTTTTAAAAAAGTGTACATTAATAACCCAAGAACAATTTTTGAACTGAAAGACGAGATTCAACGCACCATTGATAAAATTGAACCGTCATTATACCAAAATGTTATCTAAAATTTCGTCAAAAGAATCAACGAGTGCCGTCACCCACGAGGAGATAATTTTTCGGATATTGTGTTTCATAAAGAACCTCTATGTTTATCTTCTTTACTACAATCCAAACATCTGAATTTTTCAAATAAATACTGTGTTTTTTTCAATTTTTAAAATAACCAGTGTTAATGGAATACCCTATATGTATATTCTGGATTGTCTTCAATACCTTCCAAAGTGTTCTCAAAATATTTAAATATAGGCAAGTCTATTATTACGTTATGCGTATTTAAAACACTTTAACACACAATACTTGTCAGTTCAGTTAAATATTGATTTGAATTTGAAGGTCCTAGTCCTTAAAAAGTAATTATTATCTAATAGAATGAAAGTTTTTAATTGATTCTTTTAAATTGATAATTAATTTTAGACTCAAATAGCTGCTACACTAGTATATTTAATGTTAAACTGAGTATTGTCAAGTGGCTAGTAGTAGTGTAGAATTTTGACCAAAAAGAGAGTGTTTATTTTGGATCGCAAACACTTAAAGAGATAATTTCTAGAAAATAGAAAATCATTTCCTATTAAATTCACTTAAATTTTCCTGATTACATTTTTAATTTAGATGAAGAAAACGTGAACAATTTTTAATTATTTCTAGTCCCCAAAACACCTTGTCCGAATGTCGATGGTTCAAGAAACAGTGTTAAAATTTTGTCCATATTTGTTCCCATTATTACGAACATTCTGAGCAACATTCTTTGGATGGTCATTTGAAAATTGACCACTTCATTTAGAAAAAGAATCGGCAACTATTTAAATCATATGTCTAAAGGCTAATCAATTAAAAAATATAATAGAATTACTGTTTCTACAAATAAAGAAAAACATGTGCTTGTCTTATTTCAATATTCCAATTCGTTTTCGAGAAAAAAAAGAATGTTGAATTTAAATACTGCAGATTTTTAATAAACCGATGTGTGAAGTACTTCAAGAACATTTTATATTTAATGGTTTTGTTTTTCTTTTAAATGTTTCTCAAAATTAAAAATAACTTTAATAAGAGTACATAAACGTTTTATTTTTAAAATTTGTCGTTTAATATCTAGTAAACCGTTTTTCCGTTTCCTCTCAATAAAAAGTACAGATGAAAATGAGACAAGAATATGTTTTATGTGTAAAAAAGTAGCTCATTCAGAATTTTAAACACATAAACGGCGGTGAAACATAAAAAATACATTATTTGATTTTTATCATAGCAACACCAAATATCAAAAACAACATAAAATGGCCAATTTTAAAGTTCATATCATAATAACTACTGTAATAACGGTAAAAAGAATGAAACCAAATTTTAACTTTTAACGTAAATTCACTGTTATCTATTATTTTATTTTTTATACATGCCAAAGGCGGCAGTTTTATTTCACCTTAGAAATCGGTCACCATCTGTTACAATAAACTCTCTGGATGTAAAAATAGTAATATCAATACTTAATCTGGAATGTACCTTATAGAACAATACTATCAACAAGCCTTCCTTTCTACACAACAAGAGAAATAGTTAGAATAATTAGAATGTAACTTCAATAAGTAGATAAACTCAAAAAACTTACCATCCTTAAAGCTGTTTAAACAAAATATACATCCACTCCAGCCAGTTAATAGTTGGTATGCTTAGAACCCCTCATCAATGGTACCAATAGGGCTGGTGGCCCAGCTTGTCTTAAAAATGGGTGCGCCAACAGCTCCTGTGCACTGGCTCTTTGGGCAGGGTCCCTGACCAACATTCGATCCAAAAACGACTGCAATCTAGGAGACACTTTGTGGGCATTTTTCAGTTTCGGTGGTGGCATTTCTCGAATTCTTCTCATGGCTTGAAGTGGTGGTTCGTTGAAGAATGGAGGTTCCCCATCAATCATTTCAATAACCATTATTCCTAGCGACCAAATGTCCACTTCAGGTCCGTATGGCAGCCTTGAAATTACTTCTGGAGACATCCAGTAAGGGGTACCCACAAGAGATTTTCGCTTGGGAAGTTCTTGGGATACTTGAGCACAAAAACCAAAGTCTGACAATTTCACTCGTCCATCCAAGGAAAGCAAGATAGAATCGGATTTAATGTCTCGATGGATGACACCTTGAGAGTGCAGGTATGCTAAGGCTTTCAAACATTGTTTGCAAACCGTTGCTATCTGCTCTTCATCCATTCTTGAATGAGTTACTATATCTGTCAAGGCTCCACCTTCTAAGAACTCCATTACGACCCAAAGCTCGTCGTTCACTAAATAGCTGTCAAACATTTCTACAATGTTTGGATGGTGATAGTCCCGCATTATGACAACCTCATTGAAAAGAAGTTCTCTGCGTTGTTGTTTTCGAAGGTCCATTTTTTTGACCGCCACTTGTCGTCCTGTGTTTCGATCGTGGGCTATGCAAACGGTACCAGTAGAACCTTCTCCAATTTTGACGAATCGTTCTAGGTTTTCCAGAGGGTCTTTTGAGGAAACCACCATTTGTAGAGCTGCTCGGAACTAAATAGAAAAAAAAATGTTTCTTACAACAAGTGATAAAGAATAGTCACTTAATAATGAAAATCAAAGTAACTTCTATCTGTTTAAGCTAATAATGCTAGTACAGAGTTTTAACAAGTGAATGTAAAACACTGTAGGCAAGTCTAACATAATAATCATATACAATATGAAAGATATTGTCAAACTTTTTAAGTACATTCTATGCTTTTGTTACTGATTTTTGCATAATTCATTCAACTCTTTCCTTTATTTTAAGGATAATTCTACTGAATTTAATTTTTTGTCAGCCTGTAATAATCAATTGCAATCAATGGAATATCTGCAAGGCAGATTAAACAAGTCAGTTTTCTAACATAATCAACTAGTATGTACATATTACATATTGTCTCTTGAAGTTAGCATTAAAACTAAACTCATAAAAGACTTACTTGTTCATGTGTTAGCCTCTGTTCATGGTGTCTAGATGATGCACCACTTGATGTAGAAGGATGTCCTCCTGGATGACCATGTGAAGCAACATTTCCATTCTTAACATTTTGATTTAAATCTGGCCTGGTATGTGTCTGTGCACTAGCATGTTGCCCCGATAATTGTTGATGTGGATGCAAGGAAGTATGGCTGCCTAACGTTGAATGTGGTAAAGAGGGAACTGTGGATGCTACTGAACCCACTGGGGATATTTGCATGTGATCGGAATTCCTCACAGACATTGGGTAACCTATGTTGGTAGTTGGAGTGATATGCTCTGCATTATTTCCATTAAGAATATGTTGATTTGCATAAGCATGTGGATCATGGCTATTCAACGAATGTTCTGATGGTGATCCTTCTCTGACCTGAGGTTTACCAATGCTGGGATCTCTCCGCATGGAAGGGTACTGCAATATCTGTTCTTCTGGAACTGAAGGAGGAACATTTGCATTATTTCTATGTTCCCTCCTTAATCTTGGAGGACTTGAAGATCTTAAAGAATTTGATCTAGCAACATTAGAAGTTTTAGGTAGCATAAGTCCATTAACTGGAGTCTTTTGATTCTGGGTAATGCTTAATCGATTCTCTGACTTATGATCTCCTCTCACTATGGTTTTCAGATCTAATATTTCTGTGGGAGTAATTTCTGATGGATCTACCAACGGAAGGGGGCGATTTGTGGACTTCAATATCTGATTGTTGCCTACTATTGAGGCCCACTGTAACGGTAGGCCCACATATTTACCCTCTTGTTTGTCGAACCCTGTGTGTACTCGGTGTTCAAAATTTATAGGAGATGAGATTTGAGGTTTCTTCTTTTTCTTAGAAAACATCGTTTCACTGGATTTCTGTTTTCTAACGATAAATTAACCCGTTAGGATTTTTTAAAGAAGGTCAATACCAAACATTCCCCAACATAACCATATCTTGGGCTAGTCTTGACACCTGCCCAATGTCGAAAAACCAAGTTCATACGGGTCGAATTCTGTTCATTACTGAATGCAGAAATTCTCATTGAAATGAAAACTGTGACAATATTAAATTAATAAACAATACTTTCTTTAAAAAATGTAAATAATTCTGTAAAAGGCGAGGTCACAACGAGGTCAAAAAAATTCTGAAGTTAGTGACATTTCTGACGTACATTGACAAGAAAATAACAATGAAATTTCTATGACTAGATGACATCACAAGAATACTACAGTCCATTCGGATATTTTAGAATCGATTCTATCCATTTCCTTCTATAATATATGTATATAGCGATTGTTCAGTTCATGTTACCGTAATAATTTTGTAAAGCCAGATTTACGTCAATGCTGAATTTGGAAAACTTTTGATAGCCTCCAATGATCTTTAAAAGATCTTATTGTTTAAGTCAACGAGTATACAATTATTCTAAAATATAGCCACTCGCCTTTAGAAGGTTACGAGAGTGTGCGTTCCTTTGCCAAATGGCGGCTGAAGAGAGCTATAATTTGGGTCGTTTTATTGTAATATTTATTGTATGGTCTTCGGTTTAATCAGCTGCCAGCTCGTTTGTCATTGACGTCTAGACTAAACTTCACAATAATGTCAGTAGTTGTCAGTTTGAAAGTTTGAATTTGTGAATTTTAACTGGGTAATTCGCATTCATTCCCAGACAGTGTTTGCTCAGTCCTCAAGTTTTTTTTAATATCTTTTGAACAGATTTCTCAAAAGGCAATTTGGGCAAAAGCATGTCCAAAAAAACCAAGAATCATAACAAAAAGTACTTCTACAAATTGGATAAGTTTAGCAGCGAAAAAAGCTATCCAAGCCAAAGACTCATATAGTTGCTCAAGTTTGCAGTGTTTTTCGGGTAAGTCGTCATAAGAATATTTTCAGCTCTGAAAGAAACTAGAATCAGATAAAAAGTTGAAGTGACCGGATGGTGGGATCATACTTAAATAGAAGAAGAATTTATTGTCTGTGAGAAAATACTTTGATTGGAATTTTTTGTGTTTACACAGATGTGGATACAATTAATATGAAACAAGTAATATTTCCATTTTGCAATTATATTACTTACTTCATTTTCATTATGCCTACTGCGTAAATGCTAAAAATTTCAAGTTTGGCATTATTTTGCAGCGGAAATTGTTATTAAATAGATACCATTATAAATCTGAGGCCTCTTGGGAATTTTGTATTTTAGTTATAATTTCGTCTCTTAGACAAAGAAGTACGGTATTTTGCTTCATGATTTCAAAACCCTGCAGGATATGAATCTTACCAACATCGTCTTGTGAATAACTTTCGGAAAGCCGCAACTAAAAAAACCTTTTTTGCGAGAATTTCGAAAAAATGAGAAAATAAGATTTGTGTTTCGTTTTTTCTAAAAGCTATTGACAGCATGATTCAAAATATTTATTATGATTCAACTCGATCAGAATCGGTTTTTTTACTTTCTTCATACGTTGTTATCAATAAATTATACAGTGGTCCGAAAATCGAGTACAGAATTGCGAAAGGCATTTTATCTCCGGATCATTAGAGATCTCCCAAGTAGATACAATTTCAGTAGGTATCTGTTAGCACTCTCTCATAGAGTAGAAATCTTAACTAGAAGCACTACTGGCAAAAATATGATACAAATATAATAAGTAAAGTATAATAAAAAAAAAACTTATACCAAGATAAAGGATGGCGTTAATGGTACCAATCAAAAATGTAATGAAGTTCAACTTTCGTCTAGGTCCACAAATTGTATGTTGGTAGTTTTAATATGCGCCATCGAGTGCGACGCGTAAATTACTCATTTTCATTAAGTCCTTACCGAGGTTACTTTTAAATTTTCGAACTTGTTAATTACATTTCCATTATTGAAAACAAATAAGTACTGTCCTTATTAAAATCTCCAACTTCGTCAGTTCCATTGGAAATTTTGCTTCTAAATGCTCACACAATGTTTAACAATAATTATGGCTAATTTTGTAAAAATGCTATGAATAATAATTCGGTAATCATCATTATTACTGTTAAAAACATTGTGTTTTCTTGAATTTCAAGTGTTATTAGCTATACATATTGTAGTATAGTACATAAAAGCGAATGCTCAACGTAACATATGGTCCTACACGTTTTAGCAGATTTCCAACATATTTCCTGTTTCACATCCGAAATCATTGAAGAATTGCAATGATCATGGCATTGATAATTTGTTTATATTTAGTAGCTTTAAGTATTCAGTTTGCCGGTATACTTGATGTCGAATGGGTCGTGAAAGTGGTTTATAAGCTTTGCGCGTAACCTGCTCAAGATGAAGTTACATTGGTGAGTGGTAGAAAAAATACGTAAACAATACCATTTAGAATATTTCCATTATTTCCTTTTAACTTTTATACATAAGAATTTTTATATATTTCGTGAAATAGAAATAGATAAAATGAGATTTAAGTAGCTTCAAAGTCCCTATATGCCCCATATGGGTTTTGGGAAAAAATAAGGTAAGCTAATAGCTAGTTTATACATATATAATATTAATACCTATGCTTAAAATAACCTATAAGTATAGGACTAAATGTTGAAAGTTGCTAATCAAATTTCCGTATTTATGGTTTTCCATAAGCGTTCAAAGACGTCATCACTAAGGCGCTTTTTCTTTAATTGCGACAGTCCGCGATAAACACTATTTAACCTAATTTATGAGGCACACACATCTTTTAATACCTCATCAACAATGGAATAAACCTAGTAGGCCAGAATTCCAAGTTATTTTCGCGAAAGTAGATATATTATATACACGTACACACAATAAGTGATAACATAATTTCACCACTGAACTTTTCACACATTCATAGGTAATATCTTCAAATCTGTAAGGGTCAGATATCTTTCTTTTGATTGTAAAGGTTACAATGGGCGAGCTTTACTATACGAAACACACATGTAGATTAATCAAATTTGTCAAGGGAATTATTATTCAAAACTGGTTCTTCCGTGCCAATCCTGCAATAAATCCTGAATGAATTAGTGTAATAACCATTAAACGGTGCGAATATGGTTCACGACTGTACAATCTTAATTGTGTGACCTAAAAACATTTCGGTAGGTGAGTACAAAAATTAAATGTGTTTGGCATTGTAAATTCAACGCAAAAAACACACTTTGAAGGCGAAAAAAGGCTGTCTCGTTTTTTGTTCTGCCAAAAAGGTCTTTATGAACTCTAATAAAAGTGGATATAGATAAACAAGCCAAATTGATTAATGATTTACCAACTAAACTTCTTTTGATATTGCACTTATTTCACAAAACTATTGACATTGAACAATTAAAAAGAAGTTGCTAAATAAAAGTAATTAAAAAGAAAGAGAAGAGAAAAAACGAAAAACTATATTAGAATTAGTAGGACTGCTTTCTTCTTAAAACCTTTTTGTCATATTTAGAATTTATAGGTCTCAAAAATCGAATTTAGTGGTCAGTTTAACCTTAAACCGAACGAACTAACCTGCATAAGAAGGTACCTAGTTGTTCGGTATGGTAGATAAATTTGTCGGATAATGGTTGCAGACTAATTTAATATCCTAAGAAATTATATAAATTGAAGATTTATATGTCAACAAAGTTTTGTTCACAGTCAGGTAAATTTCACTGAAAGATTTCTCAACTTCTTGTATAAATCATGATAACATTGTTTAAGAGATAACCGTGAATAAATACAGCGCAGGAATGTCCTACAGAATAATCAGAAAATTCCTTATATTGTGTATCATGTTTCTCATATGTGAATACGGTGTCATAAGGCTAAACTTAAATTTTAGCAGTGCGATTTAATAGCGTAGATTAGTGTTACTTGTAGCAGACATCATCTATTTAAATTAAAGAGTCATACATCATCAGGTAAGCTGTAATTCAGGTAATAGTATAAGTACATTACTAGCAAAGACAAATTCCGTGTATGTAAGACATGTGTCCAATGAAATAATAATAATGCAAGAATTAATTAATGGAATTATAAAGTATTTACAGGACATGACACTGGATTTGTTATCTATAGCTACATCAACGGCGTAAATGGTTGATATGGACAGTTGGTAGCACCCTTGGTTTGATTTTATGAATACATATACCTATTTATACCTATAACAAGTTGGAGAGTTAACTCCATAACGTAAAATATAGTTATCACAATACATAAAAGGGCGGATTTTAAAATCATTCAATTTTTAGCAGTAGTTAGTTACAATTTAGTTTATTGTCGTTTTGCTGCGCCTCTCTTATACTACACGCCTGTAACATTCTTACTGATTGTATAGTTGAAGTTATAAGAGATAGTAAGTCAATTTGATTGTAGCGAAGTTAAGAAATTCCTATAATAAAAATTCATAAAAAATAAAGAGGTATTTTGAGTTGTTTATAAAAAAAATTTAAACATTCAAATATATCCGAAGAAATGCTTGAAAATTAGAGTTTTGTAAATTCGTTATTATTTTTCGTCGGGTCATATTTGGAATTGTATTTGCGAACTAATTATATTTTCCCATTGGCTCTTTTTCTTACCAATGAACTTTTACTTTTTTCTTTAATTTGGTATGTAAGATTTCGTTTTTAGGCGATAATCAAATTTCTTTATTGTTTTAATATAGACAAATATTTTCTGTTTTATTTTTGGTGCCCACTAGTCCATCAGGACTCTTAAATGCAACCATGTATAATAGTTATTTAATAGGAAAATTCTTTTCAACGTACGTGTTCGCGTACCTTCATAATTTGACTTTTTATAGCCATTTCAAATATCTTGAAACTACATTTGTGCTATTAGAGTAATTAAAGCACTTTTATGTTAACGAGTGAAACAAATACGAATTTTTGTAATTCAAAGCTTAAAACTGTAATTTACTTCTTCTGAGGAGGAACTATCATCAGTCGATCATTTACTAATTTTTTTTGCTGCGTCCGACGTAATCATTCATTCTGATGAAATAAAAGGTCAATAAAATAAAAATGGCGTTGTATATTTTTGAATTATATTCAAAACTATTCCTGGGTTAATTTGGATGAATTAGAAGTAATACTCCTAATCTTAATTTCGATGTTTAAACAATTAAAAATATATATATTTCATTTGATCTGGTATAATTTTTACTGTTAATTCACATGAACAAAGTGTCTGATGTTTAAAAATTTGTTTAGCTGTATTATTTTTGCAATTACCAAAATTATCCACATATTGCTTAGTAATGATTTTCCATTCTCCCAGTCTTTTTAATTGTGATTCACACAATGCCCCTTGTAGAGATTGGCACCTGTTAATTTAAGGAAAAAGGCAATTATTTGTGCAATTTCCCAAAAGAGTTTTTGCCTGCTGTTTGTGCCATCTACACTTTTATTGTAGGTCAGAAAAAATTGATTGTGACGTTGGTTTATTTGATGTTACATAACTTTTCAGTTACAAGAAAATGGTGTGTGTTAACTCTAAATGGGTGACTTTAAATAGTGCAGGAGTGGTAATATTTTAAAAAATGTATTGGACTTATAGGCTAGATACTCACCAGCTTCCCCCATTCCAGAGAGTGGGTGTGCGGGTACTTTTGACGATGTTAACAATATAGGCGCCACCCACTTTTAAAACCCCTTAGAAAGTTGAATCAAACTCAGACACTATTTAAAATTTTATTACATTTCAAAATTACATCTCATTTTTTGCTTAATGTCTTGAGATATTTGCCATATTATGTGTCTATGATAATAAATTGCTATAAATGAAATAACCGTAAAGCAGATTTGCTTGTCAATTTTCATTTTGTAATTTTCTAATTTACTGCATGTTCATTGTACCTATTTCTTCGAAACACTAAAAATTCCAAATTAAAAAAAAATCTAATGTAGAACGGTTACCGCCACTTGAGTACGCTGTTAGCAATTTGTTTATAGAAAATCTCATTGTACTGCTATATTTCTTCTCTTTAGTGTCGGCTATGGTTTACGAACGTGAGTTATTTTCTCGCAGCATTGTCAACTTCTATTTTGACGCTTTTGAAACCACCAGTTGCTTTAAATTTAAAATTATTTTTGTGTTTTTATTATAATTCTTTAAATTCAGTAATATACTAATACCAGATACACGTTCCTCGTTTTGCAAATTTGGATTCGTTTGCCAATATGTTGACTTACGAAACTTGTATCTTAATATACTATTATCGCACGAAAAACAAAGTAGCATGTGGCAGTATCAAAAATATTTGAGGTCATTCAGACAGTCAGGGCAAATAATATGCAAGCACTAAATCTTTTTACATGTGCGTGCTCTTGTGCGTGTAATTTTGTTTTCGCACGTCAATATTTAATTCGACTTAAGACGATAACACAAAGCTGATACACGTTCGTTCGAAGGAAAGTCAATTGCAATCAAACTCCGGCAAAGTGTCACTTTCTGCACTAATTACGGAAATAACCATTAAATTAATTGAGAAATATCTTTTTCAATACCGTTAGGAAAAAATAAATACAACATTTTGCAAAGATTCATTTAGAATTTGAAAAGGGCGATTTTTTTAGCAGAAAATTGAGCAAGTACTCAAAATCTACCTATACCTTGATTTTCCTATGGTTTCTAGTTTCTTATGGTCCCTATGAAAAATAATCTGAAATGCTCATGAGAATAGTCTTTTATAGAGGTTTACAATCATTGCTTATTATTCGAAGTATGGTTTGCTGAATATAAATTTTTTAAAATGATAGGCATAGGAAAATCAACTTTGCCACTGAATTTTTAAAGGAACAGTTTTGTGCTTTACAAAAAAAAACATTCCAGATTAATGTTTCTTGAACGCGATTTAAAATTTTGTGGGTAATTTTAACTCGACTGCATTAACCTTCAGTCATTGTTTTTCAGACCCATTGGTACATTTATGGTATAAAAACGATTATAATATTTGAGTACCCATTTTACCCTAATAGGTAACTTGCATTTATGTATCAATAATTAATAAAGTCAGCCATCAACTACTTCCACCATCAGCGGCTGTATCAAGGCGGTCTCATGTGTTACCTTTGGCCGTGGCTCTCCATTTAAGTAAAATAAATTCTAGAACGTTATATAAAAAAAAATGGCGTTTTGCATTGTTTTAGTCTTTTTTAAACCAAAATATCACACCTGGAGATAACGCCGAATTTGACTTTCATTTACGCAGATATACTACGGTGCGTCTGATTAACCTTGCCCAAGTATCATTGGCCTCAATACATAAAGCAGTTCAGTATTGTGGTTCAAGCAGTGGCGGAGATTTTCCCATGTTGATTAATTCTTTCCTTAATTATGATAGAGAAACGAGAACATTTCTTGTATTAACTTGAAGTATTGCAGAGTAGTAGTATATTCCCAAAGTACTATTTATGTATGTATATGGTATATGGGTGAGGTAAAATTCAAAACTCTCATCATGTTGTTGTTAACCGTGTTGAGGTAGTTCAATGAGGCCAACTGGAACACTTAAATTGGTTAATAAATTTCGGGTAATAATTTACAGCAATCACCTTCACTGTTCAGTCGAGTCTTCAGTTTTGCGTGATCTTGATTCAAGTGTTTTACAACTCGTCACATTGAATTTTGCCTTATCACGTTTTACCTATATGAAAAAGAGACTTATCTACCAATAAAATTATCCGTTATTACAAAAGGATAGGATCATAAAAATATCCAGATGAATATCATGGATTTTCATTCTGTCCTTTAAGTAAATTAAATATAAATGCAAGAATTTTGTAAGGCATCTATGAATATAAACCATTTCTGGAATTACGGTCAATGGATAAAGGCAAAGTTTTTGCATTAAATTTGGTTCATAACCACTGGTAATATCATTGTAATACACATGTAAAACCTATTTAAGTTTTCAAAATCTGGCTTTGGCTTTAGATCAATTGGTCCTTAAGCCGGTTAGGATTAAACGGAAAATTTGGGATCGGGTTTTCATATTTTACAGTATTTAAGTTAAAAGTTCGCCAATATGTAATAATCAGAATTTTTAAATAGGTGTTTGCATTATACATACAGGTGAATAGTTAAATTCACACTCTCCGTAACTTGTGTCTTGCATAGTACTTGTTATATTAAACAATGTAAGGTTTAAGATGAATACAAATGAATTGGAAAAATTCTATAAAAAGATATTGCAGGTGTTTTATTTGGTGTAAATAAAGTAATAATTCTACTACGTTGTGATTATTAAATGAATTATAATATAGTGCGAAACCTTGACTCCACAATTCGGCTATAAAGTTTCCTAAGAAAGAAGTGCCGTAATAAAGCGGCCGCTATAAAACCTTGCCTATGCATTTTACATTTACGTGATTTTTTAGGAAGTCATATACAGGACTGTGAATGACGTTGCAAAGTGTTCTTGACGTTATATTACGGTACCGCTATTAAATTTCTATTATTTTATAGGTTAGGTTCTATTAAACTTAAAATGAATTATACGTATATAGGTTGGTCCACAGGAGGGGAACTATCGAAAGCTATCAGAGTCACAAAAAAAGTAAATAAAAAAGTTTCTTGGTTTCAACAAGTTTAATGCTGGGTTTATATAGCGCATAACATAATCTAATTCATAAGGATTGCATAGAAAGTAAAAAGATGTGACCTTTTCATGTGATATGTTATGTACCTGTACGTTAAGTGCTGTGTTATGCATTATGCCCTGTATAAATTTAACTTTACAATTTGCGAGAATAGGTATAGAGTTACTCCTCGAGGGCCATCCCTGTTCGTTATCTTGGGTTACCCTAAGGAATTCATAAGTCTGATTGAATGATTCCTTTAATTCCTAGAATTATTTTAACTGAAACTGTAAAACCGGGTATTAGCTACTTAGTATTATAGATAAGTTACTCATATAGTTGAATAATCTATCTTCGCCATATAGTCTAGAAAACAATGATATACTGGGAGTCATTACAACCGCAGCAGTGAATTAAGTCTGTAGTTTTTTTTAATGATATGTATGTAATATGCAATGGTAATTTGAGACTTTTCGGAATTGTCTTCAACACACCTGATGACATATGGAAGTACATTTCTGTAATATGGTTTAAATTGGTGGCGCATATACCTATTGGATTAGGATCATATGAATTGAAAGAGAGATAGAGACGACGGTTAAACGAGGAAAATGTTTTACAGAATTTTGATTTACCCTTTACCGTTTTTCCGATAAATGGCAAAATTGGATATACTGCATTTCGTGTAAATAATCTGTCATCAGTTATTTCGCATTTACCTATGTACGGTAACTTCGTCAATTCTAATGGATACCATATTGTTTTTTTTAGTGTCGTATAGCGCCATTACACAGAATCGAAATTGTGTATAAATTGCAAAAATCTTTTCAATTTACATTCAATTTCAGTTTTACGCTTAAAAACGCCACAATGATAATGGTATCAACAAGTAGGTACATACTTGAAAGGGGTTTTTAAGTCTTTTAAAGATATAGAAAAAAAAATAACGTGACCAAAGATTTGCAGATTTCTAAATGCTTCGATTACAATAAAAAAGCGTATTTTACTTTTTTACTCTTTTTTCCTAGGTTCTAAAGACCGTGATAGACTGGTTATCAATGGTAATAAGGGTGTTCGTCTGAGCCCTTAATAAAGGATTAATGTTATTCTCAGTTAGTTTTAACGTAGAATAATGTGCAATCCGCTGCCACCGCTTTAACAACCCATACTGGTATATGAGGCTTTATTCCCAAAATTAAAAAGTAGTACCTTGTTTCCATAGGATTCCTAAAATGGTGAATCAACTTGTAGGTTTCAACCGCAATTTCAATAATATAAATGTGTTATTTCTAAAAAAATGGGAAGAATGCGCGCAATTTTCATGTGTCAATCCTGGCTCTTCGCCGAAACATCTATCGCTCTGTACGTAACCCAGAAAAATAAAAACCTTTCGTCGAGACAAAAAACAAATATGCATTAGCATTTAAAAACTAAACAACCGGATTCCGACCCTGTTCTCTAATTTATTCGTATGTAAATTGATCGCAAAGGAAATTTAACCAACCGTACTCTCGCAGTCGGTTATTTCAATACATGCAAAGTGAATTTTATTACAATCCCAACATTCACAGTTGTTTGATAAACAATGATAACACACCAGTCGTTGAACACATCTCATAGCATGCACGCTTACCACGAAACTTACGTTGGTGCTCATTTTACGTTTCAGTTTCGCCGGCTTCTGGACCACCCGCCAGACCGCCGAAGAGAATGCCTCCTCTTCCTGGTTCTTCAGTGGAGGAGATAAAGTGAACCTCGTGCAACCCACGAAAGCTATTCCAAGCATATCTGCAGCTGTGGAGCTTATGGGAGAGAGTGGGCAGGATGTGGATTTTCGAAATTTGATGAAAAGCAAGACAGAGCAGCATTCGAAGTATTTTAAGGGCTTGCTAGGGAGATCTATTTTGAGCCAGCCTCGGAGTTCGTGTAGTACCTTACAGATGGCAGACTGGGTTTCGTCGTTATCATCAAAGACATGCGAATCTAGCGCCGATACGGAAATTAAAGTAAGGTGTAAAGGTTCAGCTGTCAAGACCAGTAGTCGACATCGACGACAAGGTGTCTACGAGCGCGAGATCCTTGAATCGGAGATTGATCATAATGAAGGAGGTTTTAAAAGCGTTCGACAGTTGCGGGACGAGTATGTTGCCATATTGATGGAAAGTTCTAAGCCTTTTAAGAAAGAGTTAGAGAAGGACGAGAATCTTTTGATGCCTCCGCAGAGCGATTATTGCAGTTCTTCGGGATCTGGAGGAAGCGATGAAGAACGCGACAGGTCACAACATTTTAATTGGCACCGAAAACATAAAGTTACGCGATGCGAAAGCTCAGATTCAGCTATGGGACAAAGCGACGAAGATCCGCAGTCCACTTATCAAGATTTTCAAGAGACGAAAGACTGCTCCGCAGCTAGTCCTAGAGGGTCCATAGATCACTCTAGCGTACCTAGCAAGACTATCATCAAAGCCCAAACCGTCCTCTTCCCTCTGGATAGGAAATCCAGTATGGATTGCGCTAGTGAAGATGCAGAGTTTGACCCCAACGGCAGCCGGAGGCAAAGTTGCTTTACTGACGATGGTGATGACGCGTCGAGATATCGGTATTGGCGAACACCTTCGGTGGTGGTCAGTGATTATTCGGACGACATTATGGGCCTGACTCTAGAGGATATCGAATACATTCGGAGCCATCGGAAAGAGCCCACTTCGAGCCCCGAATCGAGTTTACACAGTTCGTGCAGCAATTTGAACTACTGCGGTTCAACGATCAGCAGTTTAGACTCGGATTATGTTCTTAGGAAACCCTACAGAAAATCGTCTAATTGTTCTACTTGTTCAACGGTCAGCGGGGATGAAGAGCAGGGAGTTGCTGGTGATTCTTCAGCGACGGAGACCACTTTGAAACCGCAAGCAAAATGTCGAAAGGTAAGTCTGCTGATTCTTGCAATTATTGCCATACAGGCATTATTGGGTGATAACTTTAATTAATTAACTGGATGCATCCTTTAAAATACAATTCTGCGGATGTTAACACACTCTATGCATCTATTTATTCCAAATAAATCCCTAGAAGAAGGAACAACATAAATTTTACATCTGAACATATATTAGTTCCACTAGTTTTGTTGACACTAAGCAAACGCCGATAAGAGCGGTATTTGACGTCAATTATGACGTTAGAACAGACTTGCCGCCAGAGGTCAGCGGGATCAAACGACGCTGGTAGGTAGATAACAGATATCTGTGGCTTGGAAGTAGATATCTTTCATGCCTATAATGGAACTGGTATAATTTAACATTATGTAAATGATGCAATTATAATTTTATAGAAAAAAAATAGCTTCCTCTAAAATGCAATATATCTATAACGCATTCTGAAATAGCGTCATAAATTTAACTACAGGTTTTAAGCCCCGAGATAGGGCGGAAGTCCTGGAATATGTGGGCAATCTTCCGAATTCGTGCAGAATACATTAATATAATATAGACTCTAACTTTTTATCCTGCAATCTGTAGTAGATATCGGTCCTAAAGGGCACGACACGAAATCGTTTCAGACATCCTGTAGAATGAACAACTTTTTTAAAAAGGCGAGTTTAGTAATTATTTTTGTGACACTTTGTGTAATTTTATGCATATCATTGCACAGGTAAAAAGTACAAAAACTTTCTGGTATATATTTCTATTTATATAGTTATCCAGTTTAATTCAATACAAATTTTATTTTCTGGGGGAAATAGCTGAAGTCAAATTCAACAATGTTGACTTTGAACCTAGTCACAATTGTCGAGTTTGACTCACAATTCATAACCAAATCTATTCTTTTTTGCTTAATTTTTTCAATTAGCTCTTTATTTTATGATTATTTATGTTTAATTTTACAGTATATCTGTCTGTAATAATCAATGGGAACCAGTAGAATGATCGCAAAGCAGATTTGTTTGCAAATTTTCTGTTTGTAATTATATTTCTTATTTTACATTTATTGTATCTACTTATATGTAAGCGATAAAAACTCCAAACTTAAATGATTGTATCGAATAATTAAGAAGCTAGAAGGAGCACAGCTTCCTCGATTTTTTCGATTCGCTGGGCTCAATTCTGGACCTCTTACTAGGAATAGTACAAATCAATCTGAATCTCAATCTCAATCTTGTATGTCGAGACACATACTTATATAATTTAAAATTACGCTTTCGATCTTAGTTTATGTTTCGATCATGAATCCGAGAGAGAGTTTCGTGGTATCATAAACTTAAACTTGAAAGTCAAGTTCAAATTACCGAGTTATCGTTTTTACGTCGCAGTAGTGAAAAATGTGAAAAATATTATCGGTTGGATTACTTTTGTTGTGGTTTGTATGAATTGATATACAGTGTGTCTTAAATTGATTCTCCATGTATAAAAATCTTGGTTTTCATGGAAGACACAAAGTCGGTCGAATAGGAAATATTTCAGGGAATTTTATGAGACATTCATACTAATTACCAGTTACTTTGGGTTTTACTGTTTTCCGGAAAAATAATTGCTGCTGTAGTTGTCAAAGTTGATTTGCAAGTGAAATTTCTGTTTAAAATTGCTCTATTAAAATGGCTACAAATTATTAAAACGAAGACAAAGTGGACATGATAGAACTCTATTGCAAATTAAATAGAAACCCAACTACAACATTCGCGTCATATGCACAACAGTTTCCCTAATGGAATCAACCGCATGTAAGGCAATTTAGGAACATAAACTGTCTTTTACGTTGCTGATTCCGTTAGGGAAACTGGAGGAATTATGCACTGTTTACTAATAGTCAATTATATACAATTTACGATAACTAATTAATTACGTAATTTACTCCGTTACTTTGTACATGGCTTATATGTATCCTGCTTCATTTGCGTTTCTATTTAATTTGAAATAGAGTTCTACCATGTTCACTATCGTACATTTCATTGGCAAATCAACTTTGACACTTGCAGCAGTAATTATCTTTTGCTTTGGATGAGAGCATGCAAATTGCACTTTAGAAATGAGATAATGGTGTCAAGAAGTACATCGTTGAAAGGGATTTTTTAAGCACTTTCCGAAACTGCAAAAATTTAAGATTGCATTCGAAATAAGTTGCAACGTTACTATATAAAACTATTTTTGATAGTCTACATAACAAAGTTCATTAATCAGGTTTTATTTTCAAATCACAACTGAAATAAAATGATTAAGGGGCCATGACAAAACAGCTTTCTTCATTTTCTTATTTAGTTGCAGAGTTCTTCAGTTCTCGGTCATCCACTATAACCTCAGGGCTTCTGTGAATACAGGTGATTCAGGTAACCCGATAGTTAGAAAATAACGAATTTTCCGAAATCGTGTTTTGAAAACAATTTTTGGCGGCCCAAATCGGCTATTGCAATAAGTCTAAATAAAATATTTTCAAAATGAAGTTACTTGTAGAAATATGGAAAGTTGGCATTACATTTGTTTCTTTTTATAAGTAACCAACATTTTTATTTTATTTTAGATTCTTCATAAAGTTGTCAGTTCAAAACATCCATTTATCTAAAATTTTGTGTCATAGCTTTTGACATGTGATGAGATTGTAAATGAGGATTCAACGTGAATTAAGGAACTCATAAAGCGGGATTTATAAACTCTGTTATTCACTTTGTTCGTGATTACTGCTGTTTTCAGGTTACACTTATTACTACTGTTCGCATGTTGAAGATTTATCATGACATTATTTGTCATGATTAGAAAAGTGACATGTTCTTTATGTCAGCGAAATTGGTTAGATAGGAAAAACGTGGAACAATTGCTAGCAACAATGGAAACAGCGAATAACGCAATAGCGAAAGTTTGTAAACGGATGCGTGTGATTTCGTATGTTTATTTTTCAAACAGCGGGAATCACGTACAACGAATTACGAACAACTCGAATAACTGAATTTACATATCCAGCCTAACTTTTCAATTATAAGAAATAATTAGGTAGATAGTTTTTACATGGTTTCTAAAGGTTAAGTGGTATTTTGCATTGTTTTCAACTATTTTATTTTATTGTTTGTTGTAGCGTTGTATAGAGAATGGTTCTAGCTAAAATTCGACTAAAATTTCAGTATGGCGACCCTCGATTCTCAAAATAATCTCCTTGGCTATACTTTTTTCTGCATAATGTTGAACTCTTTAGTCATAACAGTCAGTTCTGTGCCAGGTGGTCAGGAAATCGTTGGAGAATATTGTAATTCTTGACAGATATTTGTAAAAATGTTTTACAAAGACATGGATGAGTTCCATTTTTTAAAATGTCATTTTGGTCATTGAGAAAACATTTCCTTGAAAGTCTTTACGTTGCTAAGAAGCACAAGGCAGATTATAGCCGTTGTAGAGTCAATTTTCTTTATTTGGTATTGTTAGCACTTCTTTATTCTCATGGAGAGCGTAGATAAATACATATGAGCATTTTGGCTTGACGAAGTCACAACTATAGGCTGTATTTGAAGAGATTTCTTCAGCAGCATATACAGGTTACCATGATTTTCTGAAGAAATTTTCGATGTTATCGTTAGAACAACACAAAAGGTAATGAGAGGCACTTTGTCACAGTTATAATAAATGTCTATTTTGCGGTTTTCAGAGAACTTTGTACGATATATAAGCGATTTTTGTTTAAAACACCTTCAATAATTTTTTTACCAAAGAACATGATTACGTTGAATAATATCAAAAAGTTCAGTTAACATGGCGTTTCAGAGGAGGAACATCGTTTTAATACAATCAAACTTTGTGCTGGCAAACAATACTGAGCACTTCTCCATATTAATCTTCGATGATTGATGGATTTTATATCGACCTGATTTTGCAAATATTTATCAAACAATAATAATTGTCTGAAAATTGTGATTTATTGAAATAATTATTGTTAGCTGAATATACATTTCAACAGAAAAGGGGACAGTTGTCAATATGTTTATATAAACAGCTTAATTCCAAATGTGATGTGGCTAAGATATTCAGTTTGACTTCTTGTAAATGGGCTTTATCACCGTTTCCTTTTTTGCTCATCTTCATGAAAGCAATCCGTTTTGGATTCATCATTTAAGGCATAAAATTTTCAAAACTGATTCGTCTTCTATGCCAATATCACCTCAAAATGACATCAACAAAGCATTAAACAATTACTTTTGATGCGAGATTCAATAGGTCATTTCTAGAACCGGATATGTAAATTTTTCCTAAAAGGACATACATATACTATTTCCAGTTTAGTTAGAAAATTGCTATAAAAGTTGAATTCTCATTTTTAGAAATGAATATATCTCAAATAACTAACAAACTAATCAGAAGACTTGAAAGAGTTTCATATATAATATAAATAGTAGGTAAGTAACCTAATCATATCTTAGCACAATTTCTCTAGATTCTTCATTAAAGAACGGTTTAGAAACCTTAAGAAACTTATAGTGTTCTTTAGAAGAGATCTCAGGATTCATTAAACAAAAATGATAATATAACAATAGGTAACTAACCATCTTATACGAGGATAGTCCTAGAAGTACCTAAGCTGACATGTAAATGACGATTTCTTTGTTAAAAATTTACCTATAATACAAAGAGCTAACTTTAAACAGCTTGTTTTAGAGCCGTTTTTAGCGACCGCATATGGCATTTGGAAAAAGAAAATCTTATGTCATCAAGGCAACCCACCAATCCACACTTCCGTCATCGTGATGGTCAAAATCAATCAGCTTGGTTTCGATCTTTTTTTTTACCCCCTTATTCGCCAAATTTAGTCCCCTCAGATTATTTTCTATTTCCAAACTTGAAAAAATGGTGGCTTGGTAGAAAGAAATTTGGCTATAATGAAGAAGTGGAGTCCGAGGTTGATGCCTATTTTGAAACATTCGAAGCATTTTACTATAAACAGGGTATAGATGCCATAGAACATCGCTAAGAAAAGTGTATCAATCTTAAAGAAGACTGTGTTAGGAAATAACATCATATTTTCAATTTTTTTTTCTTGAAGTGTTAGGTTGGGTGCTTCTGGGACTATCCTCGTAGATATTTCCCTGGAGGCATGTTACTAATGGTGGGAGATTTTATTTCTTTGGGTAATCTAAAAGAATCTTATTAAGGGAGATTATTTTTGACTTTGTTTAAGTTGCCTTATGCCCAACATAACTTCCCACAAAAACACCAGAATTGACAATATCCACCCAGAGCTGGCTTTCCCTAGCTCTAGGTGATATTTTTAATCACCACCCCCAGACCCCCAAGAAAAACCACCGACCAGGAAAGTCCGCTCCCCCCCCATCCTGGTCTGCCACCTTGGATCGTCATTTAAGCTCACCCCCCTTCGTCATTAGGTCAGCACTGTATCCATAGGAAACCTATCAGATATGTAAGCGCAAAATGCCATGCTCTCCATATCTAATTTTTTGGCGAGCAAATTTTCTGACATAGAGGAGTTACAGCATTGTTGGAATTAAGCATGCAGCAATAATTCGAAATATATTAGTTTCCCATTGAAATAAATTGGTACTTGCCATTAAACAGGTGTTAAGTGTCAGATAATGAATTTCCTTCGTATAATGGCCGACAAAAGTAAATTGTATAGTAGAACTTTATTTGCAATTTGTGGCGATCGATAACCTAATTTAATGACTCCGCAAGTACTCACGTAAAAAGAATATTTATACGATTAATGAAAATAATGATAGTGTTTAAAGCGTCTCAGGTTCATTAAAAAACAGAACAAATATTTGGAATAAGCCCTTTAACAAGCTGCAACTAATGAACTAAAAATAAAAGGGCAAATACAAAATTTTAAATATATATAAGATACGAGCAAAAAAATAGCGTCACCTACTTTTCGTTTTTGTGTTTTTTTGTAACTTTCCTCAACATTTTCTTTAATATACAACACACTGACATCAAATTACTTATAGATTGTTCTTAAAAGTGTTCAAAGAATGTGTTGTGTTTATGATTTTACTCATCTCAATTGGTAGAAAAATATTCAACTTAAAGCTATGAGCGCATAGGTGACGCTATTTTTTTGCTCGCATATATATATATACAGGGTGTCCCAGATAAGGATGAACAGCATGGGGATCTCGGAAACGGTAATAGATACAAAATGGTTTAAATTGGGAAAAAGTTAGGCAATTTAAAGCAAATTAATAATCTGTTTTTATATCGACGAAATTCCGAATGGTTACGAAGATATCCGGAAAAAAACGAATTTGGCGGTTTTCGTTTTTTGCAAATAACTCTTATACGGTTATAGTTAGAGGAATAAAAGTTTTACATTATTAAAGCACTTTTTTGAGAACTGTTTAGCAGTGTTGCCAGTTTTCTTGTTACATCCTTACTTTCGGAGAAAAATGAGTAAACTTTTGATTTTCATATGGGCGTGATATCAATTATTTATATTTTCAAAATCGTCATAAAATTCCCTTTTCAGCCATGCATTACATTTAATATTTTTCTCAGAAACTCTATGAGTTATAGCCATTAAAGCATTTTTTGATAAGTAGGCCATGATTTTGACTTATAGTAATGGTGCACATTAAATAAATGAATGCTGTGGAAACGTCAACATTATTTAAAAGTATAAATATATTACTGGTATCACCCTAAAATTAAAAAAATAATTGTTTCAAATTATGTATTTAATAACAACAATGCGGCTAAACTTGGATCGAATCAAAATCTCAAATTATAACAAATGTTCAAATAAACCACCATTATTTTCCAGGCATAGGTATGCTTATCAAAAAATGCTTTAATGGCTATAACTCATAGAGTTTCTGAGAAAAATATTAAATGTAATGCATGGCTGAAAAGGGAATTTTATGACGATTTTGAAAATATAAATAATTGATATCACGCCCATATGAAAATCAAAAGTTTACTCATTTTTCTCCGAAAGTAAGGATGTAACAAGAAAACTGGCAACACTGCTAAACAGTTCTCAAAAAAGTGCTTTAATAATGTAAAACTTTTATTCCTCTAACTATAACCGTATAAGAGTTATTTGCAAAAAACGAAAACCGCCAAATTCGTTTTTTTCCGGATATCTTCGTAACCATTCGGAATTTCGTCGATATAAAAACAGATTATTAATTTGCTTTAAATTGCCCAACTTTTTCCCAATTTAAACCATTTTGTATCTATTACCGTTTCCAAGATCCCCATGCTGTTCATCCTTATCTGGGACACCCTGTATATATATATACAGGGTGTCCCACTAAGATGTTCGCGGAGGATAACTCAATAGCTATTAAGCTTAGAGAAAAAGTGTAAAAACAAAATAGATTCCAGACATTAAACTGATCAAATAACTATTAGATTTCCCTACACCTAAACCTAACCGTTATTGAGATATTTTGATTTAAAAGAAAAAAATTGCCAAAACACCATTCTATTAAATTGTAAAATTCTTAGCTGTTATCAAAGTTGGCTTTATGAAACTTTATCGACATGTTAACCAGACATAATAGATTAGGTTGGCAGGAAAAGTTTTTATAAATATTATACAAGGTGCCCAAAAAAAAATGTCACATTTGAAGAACTTTGAAAGCAGAAAAGTCGATTATTTTAAATGAGACACCCTGTATATTTTTACATTTCTGGATCCTAAATTTAATTCTGAATCGATTTCTATTAGGGATCCCTATGCCTAAAATTAACGGTTTTGCCATAATTTGCGATTTTTTGATTATTGGCTAATAATATTCCGAAATATCTTAGTTGCCTTGGAAAAATATGGCTCGTTCCCCGCGCTAATAAAAATTAAAGTAAAAAAAAACAACAAAATTAATATATTAAGTATATTTTAACAAATGTTCTATATGTCCACCATTTTGTTGTGAGCAAATACGAATTATTTTTAAAAATGAATCAGGTACCTTTCTTAAAGTTTGCACATCAATCGTCTGGATTATAGTTCTAATTCTATTTTTCATATCTTCTTTTGTTGTAGAAACAGTTTCATACACTTCTTCTTTTACATATCCCCATAAAAAGAAATCCAATTTAGTTAGGTCAGGCGATCTAGCTGGCCAATTAATAGGTCCTCCCCTTCCTATTCATTTATTTTCAAAAATGGTATTTAAATATTCTCTTACTGAATGACTAAAGTGTGGCGGAGCCCCATCTAATTGCAGCCACATGAGTCTAATTGTTTCTAATGGTAGTTCTTCTAAAGACTCCTCAAAACCATTTTGCAAAAATTGTAAAAATGTATCTCCATTAATAGAATTTTCGAAGAAATAGGGACCTATTATTTTAGTTCCAAGAATCCTCGCCCATACGTTCAATGTCCACCGATATTGATGATTCAGGGGTAAAAAAAATTTGGATTTTCATTATTATATTAGGTGTACAACTTTGCTTCCGCCGTTTTTTTTCCGAATTTCGCGATTTTATTGTAAAAAACTAATTATACCTTTAGGATCCAAAGTATTGTCCATCGCTGGCCACTACTTTCTCCCATCTTTCGGGCAGCATACGAATCCCATGTTGAAAAAATTGGACATCTTTTGAAGCGATCCACGATTCTATCCAATTTCTTACTTCTTCATAAGACCGGAAGTGTTGGTCAGCTAGCCCATGTGCCATGGATCGAAACAAGTGATAATCAGAAGGAGCTAGGTCAGGAGAATATGGCGGTTGGGGTAGGACTTCCCATTTCAATGTTTCCAAGTATTTCTTGACCACTTGCGCAACATGGGGTCGAGCATTATCGTGCTGCAAAATCACTTTATCATGTCTCTCGTTGTATTGCAGCCGTTTCTTTTTCAATGCTCGGCTCAAACGCATTAATTGGGTTCGATAAAGAGCACCTGTGATTGTTTCAGTTGGTTGTAACAGCTCATAATATATTACGCCGAGTTGATCCCACCAAATACAGAGCATGATTTTGGAACCATGAATAGACGGTTTGGCCGTCGACGTGGAAGCATGGCCGGGATATCCCCAAGTCTTTTTGCGTTTGGGATTATCGTAATGAACCCATTTCTCGTCCCCAGTCACAATACGATGCAGAAATCCCTTCCGTCTTTGCCTTGCAAGCAACTGTTCACAAGCGAACAGACGCCTGTCAATATCTCTTGGTTTCAACTCGTACGGCACCCAATATCCTTGCTTCTGAATCATTCCCATGTCTTTGAGGCGTTTTGAGATTGTTTGTTGAGTCACTCCCAATGATTGTGCCAATTCTTGTTGACTTTGACACGAGTCTTCGTCAAGTAATGCTTCCAAGTTCGCATCTTGGAAAACCTTCTTTCTTCCACCGCTATGTTGGTCTTCGACGTGAAAATCACCGTTCTTGAAGCGCTGAAACCACTCACGACATGTCCTTTCACTAATAGTGGCTTCCCCATAAGTATCTGAGAGCATTCGATGAGCCTCAGCAGCAGATTTCTTCATATTGAAGCAGAAAAGTAAAACCTCCCGCAAATGACGAGAATTTGGCTCGTACACTGACATTTTCAATTGCGAATAACTTTATGATGAAGACACAAATAGACTAATATTTTTATGAGGTTATGTTAACAGGTGCCCAAGGCTCCTGCATGCCCACATGGGGTTATTTATTTCGATCATTACTTACCGCTACATACATCTATTCAAAAACGGCGGAAGCAAAGTTGTACACCTAATAATAATGAAAATTATGTTTATTTACAAATCCATTGCTGTGAAAAGTTGCTTCGTCGGTAAATAAAACAGTATTAAAGAAGTTTGGATTACGCTGATTCTCTTCTATGGCCTAATTACAAAAATTTAATCAATTAACAAAATCATTATTATTAAGCTCTTGAAATAACTGAATATGGTATGGATGAAACTTAAATTTTTGTGCTATCCTATTTATGGTAGACTTGGAAGTACCAGTTTCTAACTCCAGGCGCCGGCAAGAATTATGAGGGTTTTCAATTAAACTTTGAAGAACTAAAAGTTCGTCTTCTTTATTTAAAACGTTTTTCTTCCTCTGGTTATTCTTCATGTAATTAACATTTCCCGTTCTCTCAAATCGTTCTTTGAGCTTCTTAAAAGTTGAAACATGAGGTAGTGATCGTTCGATGTTTGGAAATTTTTGCCGATGTATCTTACTTGCTAATAAGCAATTTCCGTCACTAGCTCCAAGCGCATAGACCATTTGTATTAATTCATTTTTAGAAAAATTCATTTTTTTAAATCAATAAATAATTACTAATCAACTTATTAAGCTAAAAATATCAACTAATTAACCAAAAGTTAAAGAAATGACAAATCAATATTTGTTTGCTTAAACTGAGATAGTCATTTGTTAAATAATATAAAATGTCATTTATAGAAGCAGCCATATTTTTCCAAGGCAACTAAGATATTTCGGAATATTATTAGCCAATAATAAAAAAATCGCAAATTATGGCAAAACCGTTAATTTTAGGCATAGGGATCCCTCATAGAAATCGATTCAGATTTCTATTCAAATTAAATTTAGGATCCAGACATGTAAAAAAATACAGGGTGTCTCATTTAAAATAATCGACTTTTCTGCTTTCAAAGTTCTTCAAATGCGACATTTTTTTTTGGGCACCTTGTATAATATTTATAAAAACTTTTCCTGCCAACCTAATCTATTATGTCTGGTTAACATGTCGACAAAGTTTCATAAAGTCAACTTTGATAACAGCTAAGAATTTTATAATTTAATAGAATGGTGTTTTGGCAATTTTTTTCTTTTAAATCAAAATATCTCAATAACGGTTAGGTTTAGGTGTAGGGAAATCTAATAGTTATTTGATCAGTTTAA
The DNA here is from genome assembly GCF_039881205.1 of Euwallacea similis. Lineage (NCBI taxonomy): Eukaryota > Metazoa > Arthropoda > Insecta > Coleoptera > Curculionidae > Euwallacea > Euwallacea similis. The sequence continues at coordinate 2,566,180 of NC_089624.1, forward strand.
TGTCTGGAATCTAAAAGTGCAAAAATATACATAGTGTTCCATTTGAAATAAAGAAGTTTCATATTGCACAAGCTTTATGCTAAACCCTGTATAAATGAAAATATTTTTAGTTTGTAGTGTTGAAAAAATTAAGTATGTTTTGTCTTTACACTTTTTCTCTAAGCTTAATAGTTATTGAGTTATCCTCCGTGAACATCTTAGTGGGACACCCTGTATATATACATATATATATATTTTTAAATTATTATCATTATTTTTTAAAATTTTATTATACATATATGTTTATTATAATATATAATATAATAATCGGAAAACTCGGAAAAAAATCGTGTTTATTTCAAATTCCTATTAAAGGTATACAGATTCAAATTGTGCAGTATGTACTTTTTACCAATTTTCTAACTTGCTCTTTGCGAGAAATTTTTTGGACACCACATATATATTTCTATCACATTGTTAAGCTGATTTCATATTACGATTATATAGCCCGAAACAAACGGTGAGCAATAGTATGTACATATGTACATATATGTATATGTTACAAATATTATATCTTAGAAATTACAAAAATATCGTTAGTATTAATGCAACATTTAGCACAGCGTCGCAACAAATAAATGTGTATGTACTTACATACATATATCTATATCAAGCCTGTAGATAGTATGTTTAGAAAATGTGAAATTTTCTAATAAATGGTGCCGATTGACAGTAAAGTAACTTTACTTCTGTGTGAAAAAATCATGGTAAAAGGCAATGATAAGAGTATTTAACATAAATATTTATTCTTTTTTTTCTACGGACTGAATTCCAATAGAAAACATATGGGGGTAATGAAAATTGAAGTCGACCGAAAAGCACCTCATACTAAAATTCAATTAGTGGCAGCCGTTTTAGAATCGTGGGAAGTAGTAACTGAGAAGTATGCATCCAATTGATTGTTGGGCATCCTCAATAGAACGCAAACGCGTTTGAGGATGAATAGGCAAAGTAATAAAATCAGTTTGTGAACTTTTATGTATAATTAAATATTGTTGATATAAACAGAAAAAAATTAGTCATAACTTTTTTAAATCCAAATACTTTATAGACTGTATTATATCTCTCTTCTGACGCGATTTGACAGAGGAACTCAAATTCTCATACCCTACAGGAAGCCAAATTTTGGTTGCATTTCAATATTTTCCGCATTTCAATATGTCTGAAACGATTGGTATCTCAGAAAAAATAGGTGAATAGGTAGAGAAGCAGATTTTTAAGTTTGTGCGGATCTTATTTAGAAAACATAATCTAAATTATTTGGAATACAGATTCTTCACAACGAAGAAAAACGAGCCCGTTGGAATGCTTTTCAAGGCTTGGGAAACATTAGAGAACTATCAGGAGTTCCAAAATTTACATATTTGTAAAGCCGGTATTGGGCTGTCAATTTATTCATGAATTTCTTCGAAAAGTCACATCATGAATTAATTCAAATATGTAAAATATCTTTGACACTGAAAATTTTACCGTGAATTAGTTTACGAAGAAATTCGCGAAGCTATTCACGAATTAAAGAGTGTTATTCGGAGGAGGTTTCTTTACCACCAGGGGCAAATGAATATGTTCTAATTGAATAGCATTCTTAAGGAGAGCATTAAATGTTCCATTGCTTTGCATCACTGACTTTAAGTGTATTGCAGTTACCATTGATGTAGTCAAGAATCTGAGTGATAGGCAGTACATATTTGACTTGGAGCTAGCTCTATCTGAAAAAAAAAAAATATATATATATATATATAAGGGCTGTGACTAAGTATTAATATTGGTTATACAAAACCAAAAAAATTGAAAAATGTAATCTACATGAACAATACATGTCATTACTGGTAACTTTCAGATTAGAGTTACTATTTACACTAAATAGCTTTAAAAAACGCAGCTACCCAACCTGTTGATCTGGTAGTTAGATAAGGTAAAAATTCCACGTACTAACCATTAGAAAGCATACAACTGTTTGGAATGAAAAGCATCCTAATTGCGTCGGTCGTGAAGAGCCAATCACGATCTAAAAAACTCAGAAGTATTTCGTTTAGTTTTATATCAGGGAGAGCTCTATTCACTTTGTTGATTCTCTGAAGAAGACAATCGTACCGTAAAAATTAAACGAGTTTGATGAAATAAATTTCTATTTCTTGAGTGTAATGTAGAAATGGTCAATTTGGAAGTAAAGCTGCGTTGTTATTTTGACATCATGCAATGAGAACAAATTAAAAAGACTTGACTGACAGTTGCTACAAAATAACAAGGAATAAATTCAATAACGGTAAAAAATTCCACTTTGGAGTCAGATTATCCACTCTACTTCCTGGTAGGACATCAAATTGACGTATGCTTGTAGACTTTGTCAGTTATGAGATGGCAATAATTCTCCAGGCATTCTGCAAAGTTGAAAATTTACACTATGAGCTCAGATTATTCAATTTTTACCTCTAATTGTAAGATGATTTCACATTGATCGGTTGTTGCAGACAATTTCACTTATAAGAGTATTAATATTTCGTTTTGATATCTCGTCGAGAGAAGGAATTAAAAAAAATAACCTAATGTAAAAATTCGCCACAAATTCCGCGAGGATGAAACCTTAGAATCTAAGGTGTTTAATAGAAAATTTTGCTATATATTTTCAATAATTATTTTTTGGTTGTTAGGCAGGCATCTTTGGCATAATGAACTTACTATAAATACGAAAAATTTTCAAGATAAATATCGCAGATGTGGAAGAAAGTTCTTCAATAGAAACCAAAGAATTTAAGAGGAACGCTTTTTGGAACACGCCTTTCAGGTGTCCGTTTATTAATTAAACCTTGCCACTTGTATATACCTTGTCGGATTTTTTAGCATAAATGCGTACTAACATGACCGCAAAAAGTCCATATTACATGTCCGCTTTATCGGCGACGATAAATCAAGCTTATGATTGGCAAAAAAAGTCGATCTTCCAAATTTGGCACCAGAGCTCGTAAATTTTCTGACGTCCATAATAAACCAGTGAATTCCCTTTGCTTTGCAAACAAATTGCCATTGAGAGAGTCGTTTGTTCGAGATCAACTAACTACCAGTTGCTTATTACTTTTTTAGCTTCAATTTTAGATTGTTATCAAAGGTAAACGCAACAGGGACCACCCGGTTAAAATGAGCCCATCGCAGCCCAAGAAAATGATAAATTAATCTACTGGGAAAATGGTCTCATTAGCATATAACTGATGCCGAATGGCGTTTTAAGCTCCGATAAGTGGCATGGATAATGTAATAAAGGTGGACTTGAAAGCACAGCTGTATGAGAGCCACTTTTAGTGTTAAGCTCAACTTCGCGACGTAAATACGCACGGTCCAGATGCTGCAGACCCATCGCTGGGAATTTTGTCTGCCGGGTTTAGATCGGGTTTGCGGGCCGGCCCTTTTATTTGAGCATTAATTTATTAGTTCAAGAAATGCGTATGCGTAGTAGAATTAACTAATTTTGCAGTCATTCGTGGTTTTGCTGGTGTCGTATTTGAGAGTCGATTAAAAACCTTTTGTAAGTCAATTTTTCTCCAAAATTTGCATCTTTAGTTATCAAAATTAAGTTAATTTTCCAGAGAAAAGTCACTTCATTTGATTAATTGATAATTCCTGTTGGTAGTTGTCTGGTTTGATCAATATTTGCGTAACTAAGGCAATTGACATCTTAGAAATTCCAGTAATAATCAATCATTTGTGATGATTTCCTGAAATTGAACTTTATTAATGGGTGTGTAACTCATAACGAGACATAGTAATTTTATCTGATGGCATGCAATAATTGACAGCTAACGACGAAACGTTTCGGCTGCCGCGATGATTATCTCCTAGATTGGAGTTTAAACAATAATCTAAGTGACGCAAATCCGTTACGATCTTAATTGATAATTTTTTCAGCATGCGGGATTGGTTAATCTGATGTTCAGCAACACAAATACCTACCGTTTATTAGGAGCAAGTTGTTTAATTGAGTTTTTTTAGGGCAGTTAGAATTAAAATGTATGTGTATATAGGCTGAGAGGGTTTCCAAATCGAGTTAATCGATTTATTCGGAACTGAGGTTAGTTGGGACGGTACTTCGTTACACAAGACGAATGATCACATTTGTGATACGTTAGAAGATAAGCTAAAATTGAATATCTCATATTTTCCTGGATTTAGTCAGGTTCAACTGTACTTTTCAGGATTGATCAAATCCAAGACAAATCTCATGATATGATTCTGCAATTATTTTTATCCGATTTTCTCGTAGCGGTAATTTTGTCATAAAATATTGAAACTTACAGTTATATGTGTATCGCAGTCTATTAGATACCTACATCCGATGTCAGAAATTATGGAAGCCTATCAGTAATTTGGTATACATTGTATTTAAGGTTTAGAACCCCACTTTATATAATGATTGTGAGGACATCAAATCAAGTTGATTCTGCATAAGGTGATTCACGATACAGGGTGTATTATTTATATTTAAATGCTAAATATCATTGATCTTGAACCTATTGAAATAAAAAGTTTTAGACAAGACTTTGTCTACAGGAATCTTTTTCTGTGGTAATTACAGTTACTTTGCAGTGAGTTCAGACTTTTCTACTTGTAGTCTTTATTCGTATTGAAAGCTCTAGTTTACTCAGAATTATTAAGATTTTGACGTTGCTTTTCTGTGAAATTTGTATTTGTACCTTTGCATCCTACTCAATTCAAAAGGTAGAAGAGCGCTACTTTCCAACTCTTTAACGCTGACGTTTTCCTTTTCTCAAAAGAAAATCAACTTATGAGCTTGGAGACATGTTAGCACAGCTATTTTTGGTTTTAAATTAAAGGGTCTGCAATGTCATTTTAGTAATGTAATTGTAGCCATATTTACTTTTTAACGTTAACTTGGTACCTTCAACTTTAATAAGCCTCTAAAGAACCACAATAAGCAATAATCTTATTTATCTTCAATGTACATATTCAACGGGAGGCAGCACGTGCGTCTGCTTGAAATGTTTATCGACCAATTAAGAACAATTTTCTTTATAAGCAATTAAGAAAATTTACTGGCTACGTTGAAGCATGTAAGTTCCATATTTCCGGTACCTACTTTCACAGACTAGAGTAATCAAACTTAAAAGCCGGATTATTAGTACTTATAAATCATCAGCCTATTTACGTGGGAGATTTGATTAATTTCAAAAACGGTCCGTTACAAATAGATTTAGAACGCCTACTAATGTCTTTCCGACTTTAATGTAACTCGTTTTTTGCTGCCAGACTGCGTGGCAGTTTAAATTGACGGTTGGTAAAACTATTTAATAATGATGATGGAAGAGGCTGTAGAATGACCTCACAATAACAGAATTGAATCAAATTATTTTTAAGCTGATGAAACACCGAAACAACACCGAAAGTTCAATGCTCTGTTTTGATAAACAGTTTTGCTTAATTTTGTATTGTGAGTGATAAAATTAAATCTTTTTTTTTTCATTTTTAAATGTTTATTTAAATGCTGAAAAAGTACTTCCAGATACAAGAAAGATAGAGTAGAAAAGTAATATAGTAGTAATAGTAGATACTAGTACTAATAGTAATAAGTAGAGAAAGACTAGAAAATAAATATGGCCAGAAAATTTTCAGTTTTTGCATAGAGTTGTCTTGTCCTAGTTTAAGAAACTTTATCAAAAAATGCCTTGAAAAGAAATTGAAAAATTTTCTAAGGTTTGAAAATTATAGGATATCTTTAAATGCATAATAAATTTTTTATAAAATCTTAAAAAATCTATCCATTATCTCAAGGAGTTCCTAAAAGATACTTGGAAGTAGCAATCTAGAAAAAACTGAAGTTAACTAAACATGTTGGAAACATAAGGATAGGAATTACCAAACGGACGAAACGTCTTCGATCGTACAGAAACTTCAATAAAGATATAAGAGTTCGTCTGCAGACCGTCGTTAGATCACGGACACATACTAAGGACGAATGCATGTGAAAAAACGAAACAATACTTCCAAACAATAGAACAGATTGAACTAAGACTGATTATAAAGATAAGGCATCCTGACACCTCACTACACAATCCATCGAACCAATTATTATACGACTGCGCATGCAAAACAAAAATAACTGAAAGGCTGCAACAAATCCAGGCAAGATAGAAAGGCAACCGTCACAACTTGATCATTCTGAACCCCTTTGCCTTACAACACAATTCCTCTTCCTGTTCCCTACAACCACTTTATTGGAACATTTTCAAATGTATTTTTTTTTCCTTTTTTTTCTCTGCTATTTTTATGTATCGATGGTGTTTTTGTCACAAGGACAGAAACATCAAATGGTCGATAGCCTTTTTCTCTTTATATTCTCCCAATTTTTTTTCTCTATAATTTTCCGAAAACTGCTCTTGCCTAATTGATCATTCAGTGCAAGGATGTTCTTGACCCCTCCATTGTCAATGCGAAAAATATTTTGATGAATTGCTAATGTAAATTAATTCTTATTTGTTATAAGATGTATTAAAATGACTGTTTCGGTAGACGGTAACACTAGTAAACTGAATCATTTGACATGGCATGGTGATGGGAACATTCGTGTTTCAATAATTAGCAAAGCGGCCGCCAATTAAAAATTTCGACTTGACTGAATATGGCGAAGATTGACATGAATGCACATCGCAATGTCCAAAACATATTAATCTTGTCTTTATATGTAGTTGCACCTGTGCGAATGTATAATAAAAATTTGCTTATTACTTACCAGACCGATACTAATTATTAAATGGTAGTTGTAGCAACCTTGAATCAAAAGAGAAATAAACACAGTTTTTTTGTGTTTGATCTGCGTCTAAATAGTTATTTTTCAAATGGCGTCATCTGCAAATCGCACGCTCGGGAAGCGACACACTTCCACTACGATTCAGTGACAAACTAACAGTGCAAGAAGCCAAAAGGCAAATCCGGCTATGGAGCCAGGGTTTCGGTCGGCCACACCTCCACCATCAGGCGCGTGTTGTCACTGTCTCCATTCTCCAAGAGAGCAGAGACCTAAATCTCTGATGGAGAGTCTGTTGGTGGCGAAAATGGAACAAGTCACGATTGGACCAAGTGCGCATCCGCAACTAGTGAGGACGAATAGTGTTGATTCGTGTAGTTCCTTCGGGTCGGGAAATTCTTTGGCAGCTAGTGACATATGTCGTTGTGATGATTGTTTGCTGGGAATTGCTGATTTGTATGTTCAACCTACTGAGGAGAAGAAAAAGAAGGTAATTTATGATTTTAATTTAAAATAGAAGACAATAAAAAATTTATTACATTTTTTAAAAGTAGTATTTGAAATTTACGTTACCATCAATGGAATAGTAAGTATTCGTATTTGTAAACTTGACTCTATTCACAGCTACAGCTTCATGGATCCAAAGATCAACCGCAGATTGTTGTTTGTTCAGGCTTATTCATAACACAATAGATAAGTAGGTAATACGCACAAATTATGAGCAATTCGAGAAAGTTTTTGTGCTATTATCAAGTTTTAATATTTTGATTAATATTAATTTCCGTCCCTACATTGTTTTTTTTACATTTCAACGGAAGAAAGTGCTACTTTTCCTCCCTCCCAGGCATTAACATAGAATCTAAAAAAAAAATCTTTTCCTCCAGAAACTTATAACGTGTTAGTTTTAAAAGACAATGTTGTTGGATAAGTTCAATGGTTATGAAGTACATTTTCTCATCTTTTATCTAAAACAGTTGAATAACAATTGACATGTATATGGTTCATTATTTACTTAGGGAGCTAATGAAAAAGTTAGTCGTGATTGCCCCATTATTGTTTTACTTATGATTGTCATAGCCTCTGAGTTACGAAATAAATGTCCTGAAGTGCTTTCAATTATTTTAAAAAGTCTACGTGCAGAGTGTTTTAAGAACAATGGTACAAATGAGAATTAGGTACTAGAGGGTAAAAAAATAGAGAAACCCAGCTAGTCTTGCTTGTTTGCACAGGGTGTCAAAATAATTTTTTTTTATTTTATAAATTAGGAATAAATCTCCTAGTTCTCGATTTACAATTTTTAACTCTTTAAAAAAGTTAACGTAAAAGCAGAATAACACCCTTAATAAAACATTTTTAGCAATTTTGGAATATGCATATATTGAGATGTTTAATTTTAGGTGATATTCAGATGAGATTAATTTTGTTTTCTTTCATATTAAACAATTTTTTTTATACAAAGCCCTACACTCGACGGAAATAGAAGACATACAAGATAGATTACTTTAACTAGGAGTCTTTTTAAAATATTTGCTTATCACTATCATCGATGGGAATATCGGGAAACAAGTTACCCTTTTAACTATATTCTTTTATCAGTGTGAATCGTCTTTTAGGTTATTCTACCGGTCTGTTCTCAGATGTGAAAGCGCTAACATTTTAAAGCAATCTACAAGTTTCCAACTCAATTGGAGAAAGCAGAGTTTATACTATTCTAAAAGAACAAAAATAAATCACGATTTGTTTTCTGGAGCTCAGTAGTATAATTTTTGTATGAAAGAGCTAATTGTTTTCTAATTTTAGTTAAGTAGATAAGCTGTTCTTCTCTTTCAAGGCAATTTGCAAATTTATTATTCATATCCAAATTGTCAAAAACATTGCATTCTAAATGATTGACTTTTGTTCATGTTACATTTTAAAATTTTTATCATCCTTACCACAAGGCTATAACATGTTTTAAAATTAAAGAATATATTCAAATCTATGCTAATTTCTTTTGATTTATTCATTATAAATAAAAAATAATCCCATCGGTTCACTCCCGTCTCACAGAATCCCACTCATTACATAAAACAAAACTGGTTACATAAATAGCTATTGAATTTCAGACTTATGTAATATTTTTATCTTATCAATTTTTTTATTAAATATAGTACAAATAATTTCTTACATTTGTGGATGGCTCTATCGCTGGTTTGGAAGTTTTTTGATTTTCATTAACTCTATGCATTCGCATACTCGTATGTTTTGATATATGTTTTTGAAGAATATTTTGAAACAAAGCATATGGTCTTGAAATACTTAGTCTTATCAGAGAGTAAGTATTTGTTAACTATTTTTTAGTATGCATGTATCAATCGATGATTACAGCATGCTGTAGTGTGCATAAAACGCTTTTTATGATGTTTATGACCTTTAAAACCATATATGTATGGTTACTAAGGAAACAATATTATAAATTTCAATTTAGGTATATCAGTTATAATATTGATGGACTTGTAATAAAAATATTGTATATTATTCGTATATAAGAGCCTTTAAAGCTTTTGCACCTTATAAAAAACATTCCACTATCAGTAGTGCTTTGCAATATGTCGCATGTGTTTTAAATGCCTTTTTATACATTTACCCTATAAAATACTATTTTGTATGGTATGATCATGTGTAATTTATAGTCAGTTCATGATCATGTTGTTTTATCATCGTGGACAGTTTTGCTCAATTCGTACAGACAATTGCAGATATTTACCTTATTGGATAATTTTGTATCTTGCTAACAACGTTTTTTCGTTCAATATATGATCACAAGATCACAATAAAAACTATGTCAATTAGAGACACTTACAGTATGAAAAGAGGATTAACTGGGAACATCGAAATAAATAATTACATCAGGCAATATCTAACAAAATAGCTAAAAATTAATTGAGACTCAGAATGGGGGTGCAATTTCGTCGTACTTCGCTTATCGACTTATTTTCGATATCTTTTTATATCGTTTTCATAGGTTCATAACGTAACTATTTAGGCTTACCCCAATGGATTGTTAAAAGAGGTAATTATTATGTTTCTCAAGGTCTTTCTCATATTTGAAATTCAGCATTAAATTAATGGATAAATAGGGTGGTAAAAGGAATAATATGTAGAACAATAATTTACACCAAACTCCCTATAGTTTTGAAATATCTTTAATTCTTTGAACAATGGTAGTTAGAAATCGGATAATAGTTTTTTTCTTCTTTGGGTTTACGAAAAAATGAATTCTCAAGTTCAAAATATGAATGTACCAACATTTCATAAAAGATCCTGGTATTAAACGTAAATATCGTTGTATTCGAAGGGTAAGACGAAATAAAATCACATTACAGCAATTACATAATACACAATACCAATAATAAATTATAAGCAGTATAGTATTATAAACATGCACAAACACCAATTTATCATTTGTTATGTCATGAGCAACAGACATGATCTCGGTGTGTAGAGCGTATTGCGAATTAAACCAGTTTATGGTGTGAGGTAAAGAAACTAAACAAATGTTAGACACACCTTATAGGAATGTGATATAATGGAATCGTCGTGCGTCAATAATTAATTACGCATTTTTTAAATTAGTCGAGATAGCAGGACCTGAAACCATAGTGAACAGTACTAGTACAGTACTAGTATAGGCGGTACTGCTATCTTTTGGGTGGAAAGCACTGCACAATATACTATATTTACAGGAAATTTGTACGAGTTGTTTAGTGTGAGAGCAGATGGCAGTAGTAGTTTTCTTGAGTGTCTGCTGAATTGGGTGGTTTAATGGACTATTTAATTATGCTCAACCAGCATAACATTAAAGAGTGGTAATGCTTGTGCGTCAAAAGGATCTTGAAGAGATAATAATGGTTATGACGCTCTTTTATGGTCGCAATTATAGGATACTTCATAAATAGAAATGCATTCTTAGAACACATCTTTTGTAGACATTCAGTACCTACTTACGTCTTCTAGTTTATAGCTTCAAAATCATGTAATAACAAACTCGGTACACAACTAAATGTCAAGACATGTCGGCGAATTTGAAGAGGTAATTGCTGACAACTATGATCCTTGGTAGCACTGTTATCAAGACACAGAGCATCGATATATTCATTGGTATACCATTGGTTTTTCTCAAAATAAAAATATCCAATATTAATATTTTGGAATTTTTTATTTAATATGGTCCTTATATCACATCGTTTTCGAGTATGGTCGCAGTATTAGCGCTGAGCAGATAATGAAAAAATAATTTTTCTTTTTCTGGAAATCAGCGCTGTTCTCGGAAGGAGGAAGCTCGTGGTCGTGTCTAGGTAGTCTCAAAAATCTCAGTTTACTTGGCATTTCAAGATTCATTTCTACATTACTTTCTTCTGGAACGAGCCCAACAGCTATGTACACAAAATCTATTAGCTTATTTATTTATGTTTAGAGTGCATTCTGTTTTAAGTTTGGAGTTTAGTTTTTTTTTCTTGCAGAAAATAAATCTCCTATGCAAGTACATACTACGTCCCGAAGTAATTAGTTTGATTTTTGACTCAAATAATTATTGATCTGACCTTTACGTTAGAAAGGTTGAGTAAATGAATGTAAGTTCAAATGAATGATTTTCATGTATAAATATGTAAACACACTCGTATATTTAAATGTGTGGCTACTATACACGAAATATCACTCAGCACAAAATTATTATACTTCATCGCCAAGATATAATGTACATACAGCATTAAACTTAAAATTTTTGTGATTATTGTGGGGATAAAACTTAGAATCTTTTGGAAAATAAAGGCCATTCTCTTCTGTGGTTAATATTGGGCAAACCATTTTTATTCTGAACTAAGCACTAGTTTCGTGTAATCTAGATATAGTAAATAAATATATACATAATTAATGAATTCTAATTAAAATAAATTAGGAAGTAAAGAATTATTAAGGAATATATTAATTTCCTTACGGCAGGAAAATGCTTTAGGGTTTTTGCAGATAAAAAAATATACAAGACCAGCGTTATATAGTGATTCATTACATAATTTCCTTCAAAAATCAGTCAAATTGGATCTTTTACTTTCACTGTTTATACTTGGACGAGCGATCTTAATTGAAAATTTTCTTATTCTGGATGAAAAACTGTTAATTTGTGTAGTAGTTCAATACGAGATTAATAAACCTGTGGTTATCTTGTAGTTATTTTTACTGCAAATTGATAAAAACTGTGAAGACGTAATTGTTCAAAGCGTACAGGTTTTTCATTTCCACATAGAAAAGTGACATATTTTTGTATCTGAACTCAGATTTTGTACAAATATTGAGGGGTCGGACACTGTACACAAACAACTCCAAAGACTTGTGCGTTGCACCATAAATCTCTGTTGATTAACTAACAAAATATACAACATTAAAAACTGTCACTAATCTGCTTAACCAGCTTATTTATTGTTGTAACCGCAATTATGCTAACAAAATAACACTTTTCGCTCCATTGATTAAACGACACAGTTAAAATAAATCATTTCATTATTATGTCAGTGCTTTTTTCCAAATTCCGATGCGATTTTTGTCCACTTTTTGGATTCATTTTTGCCATAATTATTGATGTAGAAAGATTGCGCGAAATTAATTGACACAATTCGTCGAAATGAAGGTAAACCTTAGGTCAGGTGTTATTAAATTAGATCTTTATTGTAAATTCTGATAACAAAACAAAAACAACAACAATCGTAACATTATCAACAAATCCGACAAATTCGACACGATGAGCGCTATGAAAATTCTCTATGTTGCACTGAAGCTTAATGCTTGCTGTGCTTCTTGTGTCCCCAGTGTTTGTGGTGTTCGTGGCCTCCCTTCTTTCCGTGGTGGTGTCCGTGATGGTGATGGTGTTCATGTCCTCCATGTTTCTTGTGGCCTCCATGCTCATGATGGTGTCCTCCGTGATGATGATGTTTCTTGTGACCGTGATGTTCCTCATGGTGTCCTCCCTTCTTGTGCCCACCCTTCTTGTGTCCTCCCTTCTTGTATCCGTGTTCGTGGTGATGTCCTCCGTGTTTCTCGTGATGACCGGAGTCGTGATCTTCATCGTAGAAGTGTTTCTCCTTTTTGTATTCATCAAGTTTGTGCACATCGTGCCCTCCGTGGGTGTGGTGACCCTTCTTATAGTGTCCTTTTTCCCCGAATTTGTGACCTTTCTCGCCCTTTTCTCCTTTGTGGTGGTGACCATGGTACCCGTCGTCGTGGTGATGGTGCTTCTTGTGGCCGCCGCCCTCATGGTAATGATGGTGGTGTCCCTCCTTGTCATGATGTCCTTTTTCCCCTTTCTCATGATGGTGGTGTCCCTTGTATCCTTTGCCTCCCTTTTCACCATGGTCAGAATGATGGTGGGAGTGGTGTTTATGGCCGCCTCCTTTGTCCCATTTGTGGCCACCGCCATGTTTGGAAGCTGCGGTTTCCAAATCTAGAGCTTGAGTTTCGGCAACTTGAGCATCAGCAACTTGAACTTCAGCAGCTTGAGCTTCGCGCCTTTGCCTGGTAATTTCCCTGGCTTCAGAGTAACTGAAGGCGCAAAGCACCAAAAGGGCTACCACGCACAGCCCTCTAAGGCAATTCATTTTTCGATAGCCACTGAGGAACACAAATTGTGACTGATTTGGTTGAATGCGGTAGTGGCTTTTATATGAATATCCGCAACAATGGTTTTATGATTTACCACAGACAAGATTAGGGTTTTTTTATGGATACAGTGAAATTTGTATTCGATCTGTAACATTTATTGACAAACTATTTGCCTATTGCATCTTGCGGTAAAGAACTTTCACTACTTCGGACACTTTTTTTACATGATGTAAGATTCTAAATTCGTTTGGTCTGGGACAAATTTGCAGCACCTGTTTTTTGTCCAACTACCTAGTATCTTTAATAAAGCTGACTACATGCATAGGTCAAATCTAGGTCGGGGATCTACTTGTTTTGTCACCTTTAAGTAGTCCGTGAATAATTCGATTGCAAGCAAGAAACAAGGCCTGATAGCAACATGCTTGGTAGTGGCGTTTCTATAGTCCCTAAGTATTCGCTGATTTGCGGATATTAGCATTTTTTACCGAGATATGTTTAATGTTAAGGTATGCTGAGTGCACTAATTTAATTTTCATTTCACTGTATTTTAATATAAGAATGAAAACTAGCGAGAGGACGAATGAGATCTTAATGGTATATTTTTTCTTTGCAGGTGAGTTAATGCAATCTGAGATGAAGTGATTGGAGTTAAAGGTAAGACCCTTATTCATTCTATCTAAATGCAGAGAACGACTTTTTTGCATTAATATTGTTGAAGTTTATTGTGAGCTGGATATTTTAATTTCACTAGGTAGTAAGGAATTTTAGGTCATATTTCGATCAGCGTTGTCTACGACTATGTTTCTCATATGTGTAATCAATACTATTCAACTTTTGTACAGTATAGTCTTACCAAGGTTGAGAACGATATATACACCCTTAATTTCGTTGGGATTAAATTTATCTATTGAGGATATAAAATTTATCATATTTTTGCTTTTTGCTTTCCCCATCGTCATAATATTTTTTCGGTATAAATCCTTCGATCTATACATATATCTATCGCTAAAATCTTTTTTATGTGTGTTATTTGATTTTTCATCTCTAATCTTACCACTCAAAAAGATCTACTGCTCCTCTTCCTGCTATGTAGAATGATTGACAATAATATCGTGTTTGGATTAATAACAAAATCATATGTAATGATACATCTTGTGTTCTTAATATAATGTGTTCATTACAAAAGGACCTTGTGTTAGGGGTGAAACGTAGGGCATTGATTAAGCCATCTGCTATTTACCATTAAATATCTGTCAAATAGATAACAGTTCATGAATTTATCCAACACAAACCTCTCATATTTCAACTCCCATTTAAGGTTTTTTTAATAATTACCCATTACAATGTCTTTATAATAAGGTATGAAAATGAACTTGTCTCTTGAAAGGGTTTTCTAGCTTTGTTTGTTTGGTTGAACAGTGGCGTTACGTTGATTCTTTGAATTCAATGCACGTTAACGGCCGTTCTCTAAAATTCTAGTTTTTAAGAAACCTCGAAAAGCAGGGTGGTATATGTATTTTTACCAATTAATATTTTTAATGCTGATGTGTTGAACTTACCTCAATTCTTCAATCAAAATGATGTGTACTGTATGAGTGTTTACAGCGATGTAATATCGAAGTATAGCAAACCAAAAAAATCTGTACCTGCAACTCCTTTGATCTACCGTTTGTAGCGGAGCATAGGGTGTATGAGGAACCATTGAAAACCGCCTCATATACCATAAAAAATCAGTTTTTTTACTATTAATTTTTTTTTCATATTTTCTTGTTTCTTATGGGAATTTCACATAAAATCTTAAAGGAACTTTCTGACATAGAAAGACGATTTAGTAATTTCATTTCGTTGTTCCATACATTTATAGGCCAAAATTTCACGCTCCAGTTGAATCATGCACTATTATGATTTAGCCTTTGTGAATAATAAATTGCCCTGCTATGTATTTTTTACCACTATAATGATTAAAATCTGGTTATATTCAGTTAGCAAAAGTCTTGGTCACATTGGCAAGCCATTTCACTCTATATATTCATCAGTTGTGGCTAGGTGGGTTGGATTAATTTTTATACCCTTTGAAATATTTTCATTCCATACCTCTTTCGGAGATTGATACAATCTGATTTTAGGGTGCTAAAGAATCCCACTACCGTTTGATGAAGTTTCCTATGTACATATATCTTCTTTAATCGCGTCTTGCTTCATTTCAGGGAGAATAACTATATACTCTCTGCTCGCTCGATAGCCAAATGTTAATACTGGTGAAGAGACAGTACCCTAATTGCTAAAATGAAGATATTATAAAAGAACATGAACTTTTCAGAGTTTTAACGTTACACAAATACGAAATATTCAACGCAAGTCGAATTTCGAGAATTTAACGATTGATCCGCTGAAGTGCAATGCTCTCGTTTCTTTTTCTCTGGGTCGAGATAATATGGATTGCATTGAATATTGACCTATTCTGTTATTCCCTCTCCCGTGGGTCTATCTCTCATCATTAAACTGCTATTTATAACAAGTGAATTTTTATCCACGCATTCCTACACATACACATCAACATGAATGCTGGCAATATTTGGCTTAAAAACCTAGATTCTTCTTCTTCAATCCCATTACAGTACAATAGTGTACGACCATGTTCTCATCGACCTTAATTCCTCGAAGACAAGTTGCATTAGCAATCTTTAGCCCGATATCGCCATATGCATTTATTGTTCTACATCAGTCTTGGGCAATGCCTAGAACGTTGCTCCATTAATGACTTCATTTGAGACTAAAATAATACAGTCAGTTGTTGTTTTAGAAATGCAAGCGTACGTCTATGGTAGAAATTATAGAAAGCAGATTCATATTATCATAATCATGCAAAACGTTCTCGAAATCGAGGATACGTATGTGTGCTTTTGACGTCAGCGTGACGTCAAAAGGTGTTATTTTCTATGGTTCGTTTACCCCGTGATTGTATATGTTCGTGAGAACTTGAGGCTCTTAGACCTAGGTCAGGTGGAACAATTGTAAGAGAATGCACGTAGATTCTATGCAATTCTGTGTTGACGCAGAAAGAAAACCGTAAATATGTTGTTTATGCTAGTATCAATATGTTGCACCAATCAAGAATATAGTAAATAAGTCAGTTTTTGATTTTAAAAAAATCATTACTTTTAAAACTAAAACTATCGAAAAACTGTGAAAATGTTGATAATAATATGATGCATTAAAGCTGAAAAATTTGTTGAAAATGACTGAGAAATTCTTTGCTTTGGAATCGATAGCTTTGATGGATATAAGTGATTCTCTAACGCCTTGCATATTAGATAATCTTTGCTATCTTGTTAGCTTAGGAGAGAGCCAATATTTATTCTCAAAATTGAAATTAATCTGATTTTCATATCCTTACTAAGTATTCAACAAAGAATGTAGTTTGTTTTCTCTAATACATTAACATTTAATACTGAGTTTCTCTAGAAGCTTCAGGTTGGATAAGGTTTATTTGAAGAAATTCGTAATTTCTGACTTTCTTTAACATGGACTTTACGTCTTATAACTCCACTAGTGCTCCAATTATTTACGGAAAGTTGTTTGCGAACGGGACTTTTTTGAAATAATTAAGAACAAAAATCTTTTGGAGACACGTACGATATAGCTAACTTATTGGTAGTTACATAGCTTGCCTAATTCAATAAAATAACAGTATTACCATATAATAATTCTTTTAGCTGTGTCCGTCCTTGTTAAGTTTACTTTCGTAATGAATCACGGAAAATAGTATATAGTGCAACTAGTACCGAAAATAATACTTATTACACTAAGGTAATATTTTGTTGACAGGAGCCAAAGGCGACTGCTTCATACTGGAGTCAAATTAACCTGAGCTAACATTTAAAACATTTCGTTTCAAACTTTAGGGTGTTGGAAACCTTAATTAAGGACTCAAAATGCGTTCGTCAAAACTTGAAGTAACTACTTCTATTTTGTTTTGAAAACTTCAGATTACTGGGTTTACTTCAGGAACCTTATCGATTTTTTTATAACTTATGGTTATTTCAACTTTGTGAAATAAGTTTCCTCCAGTCAGAAGTTTCTTGATACAAATTTAGAAAGCTATTTTTGCTTAGAGATTTTAGGCTGATTCAAGCTTATTTTATTAAATCCGAGAATGGACTATACTTTAGAAATTCCCCAGGAACTTCCATGTTTTTTTAATTTCATTTAGATATGGTTCTGAATTTCCAACATTATTTTGAGGTTTCTTAAGGAAAATTTGAATTAAGTTGATCATGTTAATTAGAAAAAAGCTGAAGTCAATGGGATTTACAATATTATCTTTTTTTTTTAATTTACCCTAATTTGTTCTAATATAATATTTAAACAAGACAAAAAAATTGCTTTGTCATCACGGGGTTCTACCACAATCATCTGAATCATGCTGGAGTGATAAAGAAAATAGTCATTAATCAATTTTGAAGAAAAAATCTGAATCAGCAGCGGGTCTGCGCTACTGATTGCTGATACGTCTACAGTACATTCAATTGGGTTCTACCTCTTCATCATCATATACATTCGAGATTCCCAGCGGTACGCTTGCGTTGGTACCAGTCGGAAATTCGAAGCAACATGTGTTGCCGCGGTTCGTCTAGTTGAAATATTTGGTTACTTTTCCGACGTAAACTCGTATTTTATTAAACAAACAGCCATGGTAAATGCGTCTAGTGTTAGATAGACCGGAACCGCATCTCATAGTGAATAATCGTCGTTTCGGTTAGTGGGGTTTTTGCATTTTAGTGTTGTGGAAACAGTTGCTCAAGATCAGTTGCAAAAGATGTAGCAGTTGCAAGGCATGGCCAATTAACTTTTTTTGGCGTGGAATTCACCAGTAACTAGGTTGACGTTGGCTTGGCTACCTGAAATAGTAATGTCAATGATAAACGACGCTTTGAACTCTGGCAACTTGAACGGAAAAGACGTGGGAACCACTCAGCCGAAGAACAAACTGTGCCTCGAGTTGTACCCAGATGGACGTCCCACAAACAAGACCAACAGAAGTTACTGCGGAGGTAGCAGTTTGAAGTCGCCAGCGATCACCTGCTCACCATCTCCCTGTGTTTTCAGTGAAGATCAAGATGGTAATCTCAGAGGTATTTTTGATTATAAGTTCTTCCCTGTTGGTTCATCATTATTCAATAAAAAGTACAATCATGTTGGTAATTAACAAGCTAAATTTAGTTCATAGTTGCTTGAGTAAACGATGTACAAGGTCTAACTAAAGCATTTTATGAAGATGTTTTTAGTACAAATATAATTTTATTAACATTTTGGAGAGTGTTCGTGTAAAATAGTGTGGTTTGGTTGACTACACTTTGACGTCACACTGGTTTAAAATTAAAACTTCAAAATTTCAAAAGAAGTGATAACATTGTTTTATCTTGAGGTCGTTATCCCTACTCATTAGTAAGGCCGATAGTAAGGTATCTCTATTTTTACCAATTTTCTTCTTTCAAATATTAAAGTTGTTACGCATAATCTCTATTATTGAACACCCTTTTCATTTGAGTCACCTTGCGTTTATTTTAAAAATTGAAAATTGTCGATTCGGATATTGATATCCGTAGAATTTGAAACAAAAAGAGTTGCGATATAAAAAGTGGATTGTTTATTAGATCGGCTTCTTCTTGCTGATTTAAAAATAATGCATTTCGTGGTTTTATTTCTAACCATTTTCACTCAATCGAATTATGCATTTGTATTCCATATACACAGTGCATAGAACAGGAGTCCCATGCATTCGATATCAGACGTCCGAAGTCCAAAAAATGACAATTTTGCTAATTGATGTTACACATTTGTCGTGGCCGGAAAGAAGCTTCTATTCGAAGTTTTACATTGCTTTCCAATCACTGTCGTTCTCGTCTATGCGTATGTTTATGTTACTTCTTTCGTTCAGACATTTGAGGTTTAGATGAGTTATTATGATTGAAAAATCGATTTTTTCAAGTTAACTAAGAAGAAGATTCTTCGAATGTCGAGCTTCGGACGCGTGAAACGCGAAGGTGATTTTTTTCTTCGTGTTATTTGGTTAACAATATTTTTAATCTTGGTATTTTCAGTTTTTCAAATAAATATCGGGAGACTCAAATGAAAGTGGTGTTCAGTCGTACTTGGTACTTAGTGCAATCTAACATTTACCAGAAAATGTATCAAAACGAACGAATCTTGTAGCTTGCTGTTTACTATGTTGGAATAAAACGATTATGGGAATTAAATTGGGAATCATCCGATCAGAATAAATTATCCAATCGGAATGATTAATAATTTCATGGTTTAATTCAGGATGACAACATCGACTGATGTATCAAATAGGATGTAATAAATCATTTACAACCTTTTAAAAATATTGAAAAATACGTATATCTCCAAATATTAAGAAAAATTCTAATTAATTCAGGTTTTTGATGTACGCAGGTACTATAAATTGTTTCCCGACTACTTAAATTAAAATGGCTTAAACTTATCAACCAATTTGTTTTTTACTTTGTCGAGTGCTCATTCTTCTAGCTAAATATACTATTTCGGATTTCATATTTCTTCTAAGTGATTGATTAAAGTCGTGTGCAAAATGAAGAGTGTTCTACTTCTATTTCTACACTATTATATTTTCTTTTCGATCGACTCAGTATTGACAAGTTCTTTTAATGTATACAAAGTCATTCATTAATAATATACGATTTTGCATTAATGCATAAATTTGGGTGCGTTGTGATTGGTTTGATGCGGCCTTAGCTATTTGCATCTGACCACACCACACAACACTTAAGTACGCTTGGATACTATCTGGTCTCTTGAGATGGTTTCAGTTTTTGACATAGGAGTTTTCAATCTCAATCTTTCAATGATCATATTTCAAAGTAATACGACTTTTAAATATAAAATAATAATTTTGTTGTTTTTAATTTTTTGCTGTTTTGAACGCAAAAATGTTGTAATTAACACGTATATTAAGAAGGGATTAGTAGCTTCAACCTTATTAACATTAGCAATGTCGATTAAACCTTATTGATTATTAATCGCCGTCATTAATAAACGTGTTAGTTAAGTAACTATTTTGGTTTTATATTAGTCGGGAGAGCAGAGAGTCGTCATTCCTGAATCCATCTGTGACTCGAATTCTTGAAAATTAAGTTCATAGAAGTTTTTGTGTACCAGTTGACCAAATTCTTTATCAGGAAGTCTGATTTCTCTCAGAAATTGTCATTAAAGGAAAGACACACAAATCAATTTTTTTTATTGTGCTGTGAATTATGAAATTGTTAAAATACACACAAGTCAAAATTGTTGAACCTCCCGATATTTACATAACCAGAGAAATTTGGCGTTTGCCAGCTTTCACTGTTTTTCGATTAACTGAAAACCCTGTGTTTTGATTGTTTTGCCGCAAACTGCCTATGGTTTTAATTAATTAATTGATAATTTCATTAGATTTATCCACATTTTTGTGTGCTTTGTTGCGATTGAGAGTCGTCCTGGAACTCAAATTCCAAGTTCCAATTGGGATTTGGATCCATTGTATTAACTGGCCATTTTAAACTCGTCAGCTTGAATTATTTAGCTCGCTCAAAGTGATGTTTTTTAAAACTTGTCAAAAAAAGGAAAAAATATTGATATTACGCAAAGAAATCATACTTCTTCGGTCAATAGTACAATTTAAATTAAAACGTACATCTAACTCTTTGAAGTGCATGTTAACCTCTTTTAACTTGTTTGTAAATCTTTCGACGAAAAAAGTCTGTTGAGGAATGTATTTCTATGTATCTCCAGGTTTACTATACCTAAAATGTCCTTGTTATGAGATTTTCAGCTAGATCTTGGATATTCTATGGCCCCACTGGTTGTAGTTGTAGCATTTCACGTTGGAAAAGTCGTTGTAACTTGGCCGAGTTAATGGGGGTACACCACTAGACTAACATCAGAGTTGACTTCCAGGCTAGATCTGTTGTCCTTCTCCTACGAGTTGGTTCCAAATTAATTTCCTTGTTTCGTTTTACGGTCTCTTTTTGCTTCACTAACTATTTCGCGCCTCGTCAAGCTTTTGTGAAGTTCATGTTCATCTCTATGCGATTTGGACGTAAAGTAGTTTGCTAATTCTCGTTAGTTCAAATCTATCACAATGTGTTCCTTAAATGCCTTAAACGATAGGCTTAAGTATATTAAGCCTAAGGATATCTTTTCAGACAAATACTGCTGTACAGCCCCTCCCAAGTCTTCTGGTGTTGTCTTGTGTTTGATTAACATAACACACTGAAGAAATAATATTTTGCTTAATTAAGATCGTATTTTAACACGTACATTCAATTATATAATTTATAAGTTGCGTCGAATCTGGATATGTTCTACTACACATAGATATACAAAACCGGTTATTAATTAATTGGCTTATTCAAATCACCCTCTTTTATTTTTAAAACCTCGTCATTCTCATGCTATTCAAGTGTTCAGGGATATGAGATTTTTATAATTACGTTGAAACTTGAAACGTCAGCTTGGTGAGTATTGGTTCAGACGTATCCCATATGAGTGACGTGCTATGTTTCACTCTAGGTCATTGTATAATTTACATATAAATGTCCTGTTTTTCTAGTTTTAGGCTCTAATCTAATTTAAATTTAACGCCATTCGAGCGCGACGACTTGCCAAAGGGGAATGTGATATGATAATTCGAAAAATTTGTAAACGCTTTCTCTCACAAGTACCGTTCATGATTAATGTGGAAGGGTGTTTAATTCATAGTTAAGAATAAAATGTTGGTTTGTCTACCAAGTGGTAAATGCAAAGGCATTGGGAATTTTGGGATATTCAATAGTGACTTTACCACGAGAAAAATAGATTGGGAAAGGGTGGGAGTGGGGGTAAGAAAGGTTCTAATAATGTCAAAACATGTATGATTATTGCTCCTCCAAATGGTTTTTACTGTTCTGCAACACTAAAACTATTAGGATAAATATGATCCACATAATTTAAATTCGATTAAACCTTAACAACAATTACATGAAAATACATTATTTTTCTAACTGATTCGCATGCCCTGGTTAGAACTAGTAGACCTACCTTTTTTCGCAAATTGCCTTCGTACATTTTAACCAAATCGCGATGTGCGATTGACGTCAGTTGGGTATATAAATACAATGTTTTAGTGGTTTGGTCAAGGAATTTTTCCTTCTAAATGCAGAGATACCGTAGCAAGGTAACTACTACTTTTCATTGGGATTATAATCATAAAACCGCAAAATTTTGCATTATTATGCAAATTTTTGAAAATATGGGGCGTTTTGCTAACATGGAATACACTCAACTATGTGGGAAAATATTACTTACAATATAACTAGACAAGGTTTTAGTCAAAGTTGTGAGAGAATAACATAATCGTAACCAGCAAGACTTGTTAATGGTGACAGCTTTTGATATCTTATCGGTTGCGACCTTCTTTGAATTATTCATAATTATTTTATTATTAACCTATAAACTTTGGACTTGGAGATTCCGTTACTAACTAGAAGAATTTTTATCTCAAAAAAATTTCAAAACAAATAAAATACATACACACAGTTGTATGTTTTCGTCACAATGCTTAACGACTCCGTAGATTTTGTTATAGTTGGTAAGTTGTTTCAAATAACGTTTTCAGACTACAACCTGCGAACTTCGAGAACGCCCTCTCCAGCGTCCCCCGCAGCATCCCCCAGGGGTTCTCCAAGGAATTCACCAAGATTCAACAGAAGCCGATTGTCATTTAGACGTAGTCAGAGCCCTGGAACCCCTCAGCATCCGGGCAGCCCCATTTTAGGAGGTCGTAGGGGATCTTATACAGGCTACGAGCAATATCAAAAAAGCTTGTTGAAGGTACCTTATTATGCAGAATACGGAGATCCTAGTTCTGATGATCTTAGTTCTGAATGGGAGTCTGAAAGGGACGAACCTATTAGGCATCAGGAGCGGGGAAAGGTTTGTATATAACGTAACAATACGGGTTTACCAGCGTCACTTAAATGGTAGGATGCAAATCAATAAGTCGTTCTCTGTATGCGAAGTTGGTTTATAATAGAAGGAAAGGATTTGTTACTTTTAGGCTCTAACGTTAAATTCATTTCAGAGTTCCGGTTGGAGAAAGTTGCGGAATATAGTGCAATGGACGCCATTTTTTCAAACCTACAAAAAACATCGATATCCCTGGGTCCAACTAGCCGGTCATCAGGGAAATTTCAAAGCAGGTCCTGACCAGGGAACAATTTTGAAGAAACTGTGTGTGAAAGAAGAAAAATGCTTTCAAGTAAGCTTTTACATATAATGGCACATTCGAGTATCCGAAACAATTCAGATTAGCCAAATAACCGACATATTCCACTGTCTTAGTCACATCTCAAATAACAATCCAAGCTTTGTAGTCTTTAAAGAGTGTTTAGCGTAAAATATAAAATCAGCTAAGACATTTTTATCTATAGAATGATGCTTTAATGCTTTCATTAACCTGTTTCAAATATTAAATGACCTCTTTAAAAAGAAACTTCAAAATTATTTTTAAAACCAGTTTTAGGGATTCTGAACCGTATATTGCTGTATTTTATAGATTGAGACCATAATAATCTTGTTTTCAATTTTGACAACGGTTTTAAACTGTTTTAAATGTCATTTACCTAGCAATATTAACAATTTGAGGCACTTTAATAAATTTGTGATCTGTCAATTTTTGACAGATACCCGAATTTACCATAAGCTTTCAGCGATCTTCACACTCACAACAATTATCCTAGGTATTAATGACAGACGTCCTTCGGCCTTATGTGCCAGAGTACAAGGGCTTAGTCGCCAGTGATGATGGTGAATGCGAATATATCCAACTTCAAGATCTTCTGGGAGATTTCATTTCTCCTTGCGTCATGGATTGCAAAATTGGAGTGAGAACATACCTGGAAGAAGAGCTAGCTAAAGCGAAGGAAAAACCCAAACTGCGGAAAGACATGTACGAAAAAATGTGCCAGATTGATCAAAATGCTCCAACTGAAGAGGAGCACAGGGTGAAAGGGGTTACGAAGCCTAGATACATGGTATGGAGAGAGACAATATCATCAACTGCCACTTTAGGGTTTAGGATAGAAGGTATTAGGAATGCAGATGGGACGAGCAGTAAAGACTTTAAAACCACAAAATCTAAGGATCAAATTATTGAGGCATTCGACAGCTTTACTGATGGATTTCCCCATGTAGTGGTAAGTTCATTTTATCTCTAAAACTAGAAACTGACAAAACATTGTTACAGCCCAAGTATATCCAAAGACTGAAGGCCATCAAAGCTACTCTTGAGCAATCAAGATTTTTCCAATCTCACGAGGTATGTGTTTCTGCTCAAAACCATAAATATCTAAAATTCTAATCTCATAGGTAATTGGCAGTTCCCTGCTGTTCGTCCATGACCGATACAACGCAAATGTATGGCTGATCGATTTTGCTAAGACAATAAAACTGCCCAACAGCGTGGTGATCTCACACAACTCCAAATGGAAAGTGGGAAATCATGAGGACGGCTATTTAATCGGAATCAGCAATCTTATCAAATTATTTATGGCAGTATTAGAGCACCAACCTATCAGTGTCAGTCCGCCTCTGTCCCTGCAAGCTCCTACTGAAATGATGACTGATGTAGACAAGAACAACCAGAAAGGCAATTTGGACAACTCTTAATTTTTGACAATGAACAGTGTCTAATTGCCAGTGTTTTTTGAGTGGTGCTGAAACTTCCAGTGTTGGATACTGTTGGAAGCCTCTATATGTTATTTATTTATTTGTTCTACTTAATAAGTAATGAGATTACCTAGCAAAACAGGAAAGTTTGAGCTGTAGAAATTTTATTTTCTAGCTGTAATTTCAAGTTGCAACTCGCAATGTTTTCCAGCCATTAGCAATAAGTTCAAATTTTGTGTGTACGAAAATTTTAACTTATAAAGAGCAACTTGTTTTCTATTGGTTGTTTGATTTTGAAAAGCAACCTGTTAAGGATATGTCCCCAAAAATATTCTGATAAAAGTATTAGGTTATCTTAGTGTGTATTCGTGCAACTGAACATTGATTATTAAAGTAATACAAATCGAGAAAATTTTGAATTTATGCAAAGCTATCATCGCAATGGAAATATTGTAAGGATTAATAAATTAAATCTCACGAACCTATAATTAAGCTTTGTAATCTCAAAATAATTCGCTGAACATCACCTGAGGGCAAAATGAGTTTTTAATCATATTTCTATTCTCGGTTTTTCGCATTCAACTAGGTAGCAAAACAGTAGAGGAAAAAAACCAAAAGTGTAAATCGGATTTAAACTGAAATCTCTTTGTCAATGGTGTTACCCCAAAACCCGATTCATCTGTTATTGCATATCGATACAAACACAGGATCGGACTTTTCTAGCTAATGGATTAGCGTGACTTTACATAACATTTAGTAAAAGTGAAAATACTAATAAACAAAATTGTAGAAATTTTACATTTATTTTCTCTGCTCATTATATGCTTTCATCCTTTATAACTAGGGTAGGTATCTCGTTAATAAATTATATTATCTATTGAAGCTCCATGTATATAAAGAATGTGTATTTTCAATTTTTATCAAAATTTTCATGGAATATTTTATTACAATGTATAACGTATATGGGTGGATCCCGGTTTTCTTTTCCACTTATAGACAATAAAATAACATTCATTGCATCTTTATAGTACTTATTCTACATGGCTTATATACATAAGCGTTTGTATCTAAGTGTTTTGTATTTTATTCCGAATACTTCATTTAAATTTCTTATCCGTTGACCTAAGATTTCCCTTTCTAAATTACGAAAGAAAATTATTTAATGGAACTGATGCAAATTCCAAAAATCATTGTTTTGAAAATCTTTTATTGTTCGTTAACCAATGGGATATGAAGAAGAGTAGAAAAAAGTCCCGAGATAAGATCACAATCTTTGATATTCTGATGCTCAACTTCGAAACCATGCCTGGTTAAACATATTAGAAATGGTTTAACCAATTTACCAATATTCTGATGCACCTATCTAAATGTGAGCAGAGTCCAATATCTCTCTTATCTTCGAAGATAATATAACTTTAGATGTTTCAGTAGTTTAGCTAAGGGCTCGTTACAAAATAATATGATTCAGGAAAGTGAGTGTAAGTATAGTTCTAAAATTGTGCTTAGCAAAAAGAAAACTGGTGATTATAGGTTACTACTTTAGCATTTTGAACTAAGTTACCCCCAAGAATAATTTTCTGATTCCCATTACTAAAGAACAAATTGATAGTTTGAAGGGCAAACAAAGGTTTTTTTTCGGTATTACATTTAAAGAGTGCTCTCTTTTAGGTTGATGTGATATTTATGCGGATTCTAAAGGTGTTAAATACTTGTTTTTTGTAATTAATATTAGATGACAATTTAAATTTCTCGAGACGCCGCTTAGCCTCACGAATAGTCCTTTCGTTTTTAAGTCTCTGAAGCATTAATTGAACATGTTAAATCCAATTTTATATACTTGATTTAATGGTTGCTGTTATCACTATGGAGGAGACTTTATAGCTTCCTAAGCAGTTTATTGTCATCTTGATTAGTTTAATGAAATCTGTAATCTAAAGATACAGAATTACACTACAAAGGCAACATATTAAACTATGCAAATTATAGCATATATAGGGTTACCAATGCAACCTGTTGATTAGAAATATCTTACTTCCCTATCGTAGCTCAATGAAACTTGGTTTCAGTCTAGAATCGAATATTTTACATCCAAGTAAAACATTTTTAAAATAGTGACACTTCCGGTTATACCGGAAGCAGCTACTAGCATCTTTATTTTAAATAGAACCCCCTAATTTTTTGTCATTTTCGGATTTCTCGTAAAATTTTAGTCTAGTTTATGTAAAGTGTCTTATGTCTAGAATTTACTGTTTCCGAGTTATGCCGGAAAATTTGAAAATTTTAACACCTGCGACATTCCACGGAAATCCATATTGTGCGCTAACCGCTGTGAATTTTGAAATTAGTGTTCTGTGGCTCAAAGAGGATCTAATAAGCTACGTTTTGACGTATTTCGATTTAACAAAAAGTCTTCCATAACCCCCGAAACATGCTTTTGAAGTTGCTTGACTTTAAATTTCAATAACTTGCTTATTTCAAATAGGGCACTCTGTACCTTAAAATATTTTCGAGTCTAAAGCGTAATTCTATATTAAATATTATTAAAGTTCCCTAGACCAATTCTGGGTAGAGTGTCTCATCTGAAGTAAGCAAGTTATTGAGATTCGAAGTCACGCAACTATGGAGGCGTGTTTCGGTTGTTGTGGAAGACTTTATCAAATTGAAATACGTCAAAACGTAGCTTATTAGGTCCTCTTTGAGCTCTAGAATAGCGATTCCAAAATTCACACGGTTAGGGCACAATACCGATTTCCATGAGATCTTGAAACTGTCGAATTTTTTAAATTTTCCAGTATAACTCAGTAACGGTATATTTTAGACATAAAACACTTTACATAAACTGGCCTTAAAATTTAACGAGAAATCCGAAAATGGCAAAAAATTGGGGGTTTCATTTAAAATAATGCAGTTGGGAGTTACTTTCGAAATAACCGAAAGTGACGCTATTTTGAAAATATTTTACCTGAATTTAAAATGGCCGATTCTAGCCTGAAACCAAATTTCATTGGGCTATGATAGTGGGAAGCAAAAATTTTTCTAAGGAACGGATTGCGTGGCTAATCTTATATAGGCAGACTTATTCTCTATCCGAAATCTCTACAATATTTCCAGAAGTTCTAGATTTTAAGACGACTTTTGCGCCTTCTCTCAAATGAAATCCCCATAGACGTCTTTGTATCATAAAAATAAAAAAGGTCTATTGTGTCCCACTTTCTATTACGTAAGTAGGTTTCCCTAATGAGTTTCACAGCTCAGTGATATCTTGTGAAAGTCAAGTGACCGGATTTTTATTACTTCCTGGCCAATTAAATATCAAACATTATCCGTTAAGACACTATTGGTTTACAAGCTCTCTGCTGAAAACTCCCTAAAATTGGAGCTTATCTAATTTTCAACAGATGTATGCGTTGTATTAGACTAGATGCAGATTGGAAAGGCTCTGGCCGAATCAAATCCCACGTGTGATAAATCTCTTTTTGGAAGCGATTATGGGCTCGAAACAATCTCAAAAAATCAATATTTAATGTTACTTAAATCACTCCAAAACGCTTCTTGCCTGGAATGAAAGTACTACGACGGAACTGCAACAAAAGGGCAACTTGCCACACCTCAAACTCGACGTAAAGCCCAATATAACATCCTATCATTATTACGGTACACATCGCTTATATGAGCGGCACTAATTTTTGGGCAACCAAAACCCATTGAACGACATGCTATAATGCTTTGAATAAAAAGGTAGTAAATATGCGGAAACGGTCTGTGATCCATATGACATTAAATTAGATACCGGAAAGAGACGCGGGGGGATTACCAATTGTTATTAGTAAAAAGAATTACATGTAAATGAGGACACAGTGCATTCGACTTATCGTTATATTTTTATATGACAAAATCCAGAATTTTTACACATAATTCATTAATTTTTTTAACCACCCATTTTAGCACAAATCAACAAATCACGTTTTTTCTTAGGCAAACACTGCCAACGGTTGCAATGCTCATAGAACAAGAGTGTTAGTTGAATGAAGTCGAATTAACTTGTACCCGCCTAGGGGAGATATGCCTGAGCGCTTAGGGTGCGACTACACGTATGTAACAATTCAAACGATAATCGGTCCAGATTCATTTTTCGGCTCGAATTTTCCTGAATCAGTCGCGCATATAACCTTTACTCGATTACTCCTCGTTCAAAGGACCCATTCCGTTTCGAAGTAAGCCGGTTGAAACATTAAGCCTCTAATGGGATTATAGAGGTATGGTCCTTCACTAAAATAACTCTATAATCTACTCAATCCGTATAGAGTGTGTTCGACTATAACATTTGATCATAGATGATCTTTAGTACAAGTTTGAGAGAGTGCATTCGGGTAAGTTTCAGTTTGAGATTCATTGGGTTACAACAGGAGTTTTATAGTACGTATTGACACACGTAATTTTCCAAGTTGCAAATTTGAAAATGCAATGAAACGCAAAAAGACAAAAAAATCCTAATAATCCTAGCTAGTCTTGGCTTCTTGTTAACCAACCACAAAATTATCAATATAGCTGCTCTAATAGTAAATTCATCGCGTTTTTTGAAGGGCCTTGGTGTCTAGTAAACTTTGTTTAGTTCGTGTTCCTGGTAAGCGTAATAGACATCAAAGATTCGGAGATTCTGAATTATTAGTAATATAAAAAGAATTTAGGTCCTGTTGCGGCTTAAAGCTTTAAAGAAACATCTCTAAATTTTAAAGATGAACGAAGCAGAATAATATATAACCAAAATAAAGCTGCGATCATGTGCCAGTCAAAAATAACTGGTTTGAAATGATTCTTACTTAGATGAATTTTGAAGGTAGCTCAGGAACTGGAAGAATTTTTAACAGCTATCAGTTATTCGAAGGGACAACGTAAATAGAGATGGATATATTTGGAGGTCAAATTTATATACCTACGTATGTAATGATATTGCAAAGCTTAAATATCTCTCTGTGATACCATGCCCAATTAGCACTCATCATCTTCAACTTGGCTTCTAACGTCGCCCGGTCCGTAAAAAACCATACTGTAACAAGTCACTTACTGGACTTGTGATGGAAGTAATTGTAAACCATATATAGGTGGTTAAATAAAAATGATTAGGTATGCCTTTTCAATAGTTTAAGCATGTGCCTGGTAGGTGAGCAAGTGGAGGCCTTTGAACTACTCTTTGATTTGGGTCATGTTCTTCTTGTTTCATTGTTCGTGATTATTTTCGAAAAATCATTATTGAATAGTAGTTTTCATTCATTGTTAACATTTTGCGATTTTCCTCGGGTTTGGTTGAATTGTAAATTCTTTTTTTCTACCCATTATTAGTTAGATATAATTTACTTAGCTTATTTAATTGTTGAAGAAATCGGCACTCTTTCTTTATGCCTTTGTCCATTCAATTTAGCAAATTTTTGTTAGACGTCTAATAGAACCTGATCAAGCTAGCTTTCATTTGATTTCAAGTCCGAACATTTTATTTTGTAAAAGGCGTCAGAAATCGAACTAAATATTTCTCCATTGATGAGATAATAATTTCGCCCCATCCATTGAGGAAGTTTGTCTAGGACTTTTTCACGTTTTCTCGGATTTTTACCCCTTACAGGGTTAAAGCTTTAAAATGTTAAGACTATTTGAAGATGAAAGGGCTTTGGTAATTTCTACAAAAAAATGTCTCACACAATCACTTATTCAAACCCCTAGTGAAGCGGGCTCTAAGTTGTTTATTGAACTCTGCCTGTAAGACCCAAATAAATTCATCAATTTATCATATTTCGCTGCAAATGTAGTATAGTATGTGGTATTTAACGGATTTTTCATTTCATCGGTTCCCCAGATCTTTATGTTGGAAGTCAAATTTGGGATGCCATGTAAATAGGTTATTACGACCATCAATAGTTGGGGTTCTATTCCTTTTTTGTGAGAATTTATTGGTATTTCGCTAACACTGCGAACTTGATGTAGCTGTTCCTCCTGGTGATTTACTATCGGAATATATGTACATAAAAACTGATGCAAAAGTTAGTTTTTTAGATCTAATGACTCATAAAAAGACCCATACATATCTTTGAGGAATTTGATTTTTTTATAGGAGCTTTTCAGTATAGAAGCATTTTTTTAGATAAATGGGTGTTGTGGAAGAGGTCATTAGAAGAAGAATGCGATCGAAAAGAAGTCGTTATCAAAAGGGATTTCGCTTAAAAAAGGTTGATGTCTCCTAGCTCTGAATGAAATTACATATTATTCACCATTTCTTCTAGAAGCCGATTTTCTTAATTAATGAGTCTTCTATAATATTTATCAAAATTCTAACCAAGATTGCAAAAAGGCTCGAAGCCCTAAAACGATCGGTTTCGGCAGATAAACATTAAGGAAAGGAAACATCCTCATAGGGTTTTAGTGCCATTCCTCGTTATAGGGTTTTACAGCCATAATACTAGCTTCAGTGTCCAATTCGGACATTGCGCCTTTATTGAGCACTCAACTATTTCGAGTATTGACCAATAATGCATCGCTATTTGTTCGGAATGAGCGCCGCATTCATGTTTCTATCGGATCATTACGGGCAATAGATATTTATATAGAAATTCTCTAATTTCCAATACGAGATCCCCGTCACATGTAAATTTCGAATATTCGCTCGATTTCCATCAGTTTAATAACGGGGATTTTAGCCTTTCAAAGCCGGTAACCTATTTATAAGTGAGTCACTGAAGCGGTCGACATAAATATACCTAGTACATCCCCAAAGGGTAAGACAACAAGAAAAAACAATCCGACCAGCCATGGGAAAATGGCGTAAAGTATCGCTTTTCCTGTCTGCCAGATCGGAAAACCGTCGCCGGGACAATTTTCCGGGTTATCGGAACCGGTTCATGCACCACAGATCACAGGGATCTGGATCAGGCAAAGCGGACGGATACAGCCGCCTATGGAGGTTTCGAATATTTTTTAGTTTTCCGCGTTTCAGTACAAAATTAACAGAATTAAATCAGCGCCTTCCTTCTGTATAATGCGCAGTGCATTTAGCTTGAAAGGAAAATCCATGCTTTCTTAGTTATATTAAATTTTCTTCTGAAGAGGACTATTTTTATTGACCTTCACAAATTTTTCTTTAAAGTTAACATCCGAACCACTTCAAACTTCAAAAGTGCACAGCACAATCCCTGTCCCATCCTATCTAAAAATTTCCGACAAATTTGCCACCTTTTGCTTCCTCTTCCTGGCGAAATCTAATTTTCCCTTCCCACTTTGTCAATAAACGCATTTTAGGGCTCTCAATTCCTAAGATTGCCTTTGGAATTACACAGTTTTAGCACGATCGACGATAATACAACCGTAATCTGATGATTTTACGACTGGATGTCTTCAGCAACTTTGTGACGTCTTAATTTAACAAAGCTGTCATGAGTTTTCCTCTGTATTCAATAGTTATCGACATTGAAGGTATTGTCACTCATAAGGTACATGATAATGATGAATTATATTGTGCTCAATAGTTGAATATTTTGAGACGTCAGTCAATTGCTCATACATTAAATGTTAATTTAATAACTCACCTAATCAGTACTCCCTCCTAAGTTATTAGGACCACGGAAATAGGAAGTTTGGTAGTTGAAACCAGATATTGGTATCTATTAGGTGGTTTTCCTAATTAACTAATCGCTACTAGTTTTCAATTAAAAAGTCTACTTTGAAGCTGCCTCATGCCTGAATGGGTCGTGTGGTGCTGGTTTCTGGATTCTCGAGTATTCGGACGAGCATTTCCTCTTCTTGATTCAGAGTGAGAATTTTTGGTTTTCAATTACCCAGTTTTGAATGAAATGCACCAGTCTCCCCCAGTTTGACTTTAAAGTAGTTTTAAAGTTGGGTGATTTGGTTGGCTATTACTCCGATGCAGTTCTAGATACTTTTCAGCAGGAGGACTGCTTCTAAAATTTATTTGCGAGTGCAAACAATCATATTTCTTATCTCAGTGTTAGCGAATTCACTTTGTCGAGGCATTCGTGAAATTATAACACAATTTACTAATCACAGAAACGAAACAAGCTGTTCGTTAGTGCAGTTACGACTAATTATCGAGATTGTAAATTTCTTCTCGACGAAAACGGACACCACGCTTCCTCAGCCGTGGTACCCTGAGTTCGTAAACAGTTACTCTTAAGAATCGACCATCCCGGGCAGCTTTGTACACTTTTTCCTTTCTGCTTTAACTCGTTTGATAAATCCGAATGCCTCGCAATATCGTATTAATGATCTTCGGACGCGATTTACCGTCCGGGATTGACGTTATTACTCGAGCTGCTTCAATTGCAGAAATTACAATATTTACATCAATAATGTACTATCGGCCACAAAAGTGGTCGACCACGCTAAGGTTCAAAATCGCTTGACGCGTATTCCGAGCGAAGGTACCTTATCAGTTCACAAAAAATGATCCACAACAAAAACGTTCTGTCGAGTGACTAAATTTAGAATTTTACATCGAATACCAAGTTTGCCGTAATATTTTCAGGATGATAATTTTAAATAAATAAATCAATTCTGCTAGTAATTGTACGAAAACCTCACTATATTAACATTGAATTTTGTAAATTGCAAAAGTTGTTGATATGGCTATATAATTGTTTAAGATGAAAACTAAAAAAATACATGTTAAATTCAATTATAAACAAGACCAACAATTTACAAAACACTGTAGTACAACTTACTAAATCAAGACTTTTATTAACAATAATATTTTGCTGGGAATTAGGAATTAACTAGTCCGACTGTTTCCTACCTCTCACTTAACAATCAAGTGATTTCTATGTCACAAAGTTTTTTAGACAAAAGATGACATAAACGACGTTTTTCGTAATGCGTACGTTAAAAGGGAAAATTTCAAGACACATTTTTTTCGGAAATACAGTACGATCGAGAGAAAATAAACTTCAAATTTATATAAATAAATGACTAAATAAAAAAATAAACAATTCTAATAGCGGGTTACTCCCCCATTGGCGTCGATGACGTCTTGTAGCCTCCGGCCCATTGAATCCACAAGGTTTTGACACAAGGGTCTAACCCCATTCCAGATTTGGTTGCAATGTGCCACCAAATCTTCGGTAGTACGTTCATTGTTATTGTGCCACCTTTGAACCATTAGGCCCCATAAATTCTCTAAATTCTATGGGGTTTAGGTCTGGCGAATATGCAGGCCAGGGAAGATTATTTATGTCTGGATGCTCGTGATACCAGTCCTTCACGATTTTTGCGCGATGTATCCTACAATTGTCATCAACATACTTGATGACAGGCATTTCTGCCACAGGATACAAAGTACGAACAGAAGGAAGCATAACTTCGTCGAGCATCCGAACGTACTCAATAGAATTCGCCCTTGTTTTAAAACTTGCCAGTTCGCCGGGACCATCAGCAGACTTCCACCCATAGAAGTTAAAAAATTGCTTTCAAAAAATGCAATTATTATGTTAATTATTATGTATATGTGTTAAATTATTATGTGTATTATAATCGTATAGCTTGATTGATAATTCATTTGCCTGCATAACATTTTTGAGGCATAATAATTGCATTTTTTGCCTGGCACTCCAAAACCGACCTAGCTTATTGAGAGAAAAATGCAGAATTACTTCTTTTAAACTAAGACATAAAAATTCTATCTTGTGATACATCATTGTAAAGGGGTTATTAAGAACTTATAAAAATCGCCGAAACATGCACAGGTCCGTATTTGGAAAACTCAAGTTGTTGTCTCATTATCTCAAAAGCTAAGGAACATTTAAAATTTTGAAATTTACTGGTTTGTAGACATAAGAAAACTACGAAGTTCTTGTATCAAACATTTTGATGAAAAACTTTTAGTTATCGATTCATTTAGAAAATTAAATTCGACCTAATTTTAGTTTTTTCACACTCGCAACTCAGAAACTAAAAATCATTCGGCAACATTGTTTTCGGTTCTTAGAAGAGTATTAAACTTGGCATATTTCTTCCAATTTAACTGACCCTGTAACTCTTCCCGTTTAAGAGATAGCAATAATAGCATATCGAATTTGGAACACCCTGTATAACACAGCTAACATCTCACAGACTTTTCGCTCAACTCAAGATGAAATTCTTGCCAGGAGTAACAATATAAACAAAAAAACGTCCCCAAATTTAAGCCAGTGATAAAGTTACCTTAATTGAAAAAAGACAATTTGATTACGTACCGTAATATTCAACTCACGACTAATTTCGGAAATATTATGGCCTTGTTCATATAAAAGCACTATATAACTTTTAATGTCTTTGCTCAGATTCGGAGCCATTGCGCCTTAACGATAAACTGAGAAAATACCAAAAAATAAAATTGTCTCAATGAATTCGGCCAGCAATACATGTTTGTGTGCAAAATATTGATGTATATACACAAAAAGGAGGATTCAACAAAAAGTAATATAGGTCAAGTGTGACAAAAAAAGGTATCCGACCCACAGTACCGCAAGCGATTTTG
This sequence comes from Euwallacea similis, assembly GCF_039881205.1. Taxonomy (NCBI): domain Eukaryota; kingdom Metazoa; phylum Arthropoda; class Insecta; order Coleoptera; family Curculionidae; genus Euwallacea; species Euwallacea similis. The sequence continues at coordinate 2,601,846 of NC_089624.1, forward strand.
ATTTGAAACTGGTCAACCACTTTTGTGGCCGATAGTACAATAAGTTGATAGCACAACGTGACTGATAACAGATTATGGCACATGTGGGTGAGCGAACAGATTGCGGAATTTTATTTAATTTCGAATAAACAGATGTTCGACTTAAGTTAGATACAAAATACAGGCAACAGGTACTTTTATGTCCATCCACGTTACTATGTCGCAAAGTAGCTTATTCAACGTACAAGGAGTTCGAAAGATACGTAGAAAAATATACCTCTAAAACCCCTGTAGGTTAAGCTCTAATGCAAAGGCTTCTTTAATTTTAGATAGAAATTATCCACTTAGATGAAATTTCCTACAACTTGTAAAGAAAAATGGAGATTTATGAATCTCTAAGCTCGAGGCAAACTTTTGATAGATCAGTTTTTGCGTCGGCGAGTGTATGTTTCATTTAGTCTAATTGACTTTCGTCCCAGTTGAAAATGCCGCCACCATCCACCCCGGCAACAACAAACATAATACTCAAACAGATTACATTGAGGCGCCACCCTTCCCATTTCGCCTAAAACAAATGCAACACGGTAGCCGATATCTGTGCCGTCGTCGGCCTATTGTCATCGCCGGTGTCAGACGGTATTGCAGGGAATGCCCTTATCGGCCCAGAAAAACAATGGACGACCCACGAGAAAGGCAAAAGCTTACTTCACTCTGTGCTCGATTGCCGCCTGATGTTTCGCCTCTATAAGGCGTTTTATGTGAATATATTTTACTCTTTTTCCTTGCTTTGTTTGGATTACCATTTATGAGCATGTATTGCATCGGCAGGGACCCTTAGATAAATCGTATGTCATATCCTACACTATTATGTGACATACGTTCGGAGATATAACTCGTAAAATTGCGGTTCCCGTGGAAATGATCATAAAAGCTCCATTTCAGCCGTTTCTCAAAGGAAGGATCAGGAATTTTAAGCCGATTTTCGGGCTTAGAGTTATAAAAAATAAATTAGCGTCGGAGCTCCCAACACCCTGACTACAGTGTGTCCAAAATGCGGACGTCCAACATAGAGATTTCCCCAACAGTAGTAGATAGACACTTGGTTAGGCGGTGGAAAAGTTACGCATATGAAGTAGTTTCGCGATGTATCTTCGAAAAGTGTGAATAAAACCACCAATAGGTATTATCAAAAGGTGCTATTAAAAGTGAAAAAAAAACAGAATGTACGGTTTAAGGGAATAGTCGGGGTTACCAGACTTGTTCCACAGAGAGTATTAATATAACTCGATTAGGGTGAAAAACGACACCTCAAAACTGCTTACAGCACTTTTTCCACGCATAAAACTGTCTACAGCATTTTATCCACGCATTTTTATTACGCAATACTTATCACAAATATGTCTTGAAATTAAGGGTTTTGCAAATTTATTGTCGTCGTTTACTTACAAATTTTAAACCTTAAGGCTTCACGCGGGTGATTTGGCGAAATAAGATGTGGAATAAATTCGCATTACTCAGGAGCCTTCAATGCTAATACAATGTGTCCGAGATAAGAATGCCTAGCATAAGGATCTTGCAAACGGTAATAGTTCTAAGCACAAATAACTTCTCCTGACTGCTGCAGCTAAAATTTTAAGTAATATATTGAGCGTGATAGTTTTAAAAGCTTCTAACAAAAAATCTGATGGGGTAATGCCCGAACATTGGGCTGGCCAAGGATGTTCTCAGTGAGTCCCGATCTATCTTACAGGAATTCTATGTGATGGATGTTACTGCGTAGCATCAAATTTTTCTTCAGTTGAAAAATTTTTCTGCGCTTTATAATTCTAGAAAAATAATGGAGAACTAAATAATCTGTCAAGATTAAAAAAAAATTAGACATTTGTCAAATGTCAGTATCATGATTGTTTTTTTAACACAATAATTTGTCTGAATCTTGTGTTTCTTTTATGAAAAAATTATTAAATAATAAAAAAGGGAATAAAAAAGTAATTTAAAACTAAAACATTGCGTAAATTACTATATGTGAATGAATTTGTATTAATAAACAGTTTTGTTAAAATCGGCAAAAAATTTACGTAGTTTAATTATTAGGGTAAATTAATTAGGGTAGTATTTCGGAAAAGAATTGATAGTCACTGTTGATAAGTAAAAGGGTCATGTTAAAGCTTATAAGAAGATTGCAATGGAAAACTGGTTTTAGTTTTCATATATTTATTAACACAAGTCGAGAAAAAAATAAAAAAGAATTTCGAAAATTATTTTGTTTTTGAAAAAGCTGAAAAACCAAAAATAAATTTGTAGATCTGTTTGCACTGTGAAACAACTCCCTAAAATGCGCAGCTTTTCTCCTGTTTAACCAAGTGTGTCTCCATTACCGTTTACGGTATCTTCATGCTGGACATCCTTATCATAGACATTTCGTATAATGAAAATTTGCTGAACGAACTGTCACACAAAATTATTCAAAAACTTGACCCCAACCTGAAACGAATAATTTTTTTAAATCTTATGCAATTTAATGGTATAAACCAAGGGTTTGCGAGAAGAAGTAAATTTCTTGCGGCGCCCCTGTTTGAATTCTGACCTAATATCACTCTAATACCCAGAGTTCGTTCAAATAGAAGCTTCAAAAGCAAACCTGGGATGGCCTATTAAAATATAAGACTCGGACCGGCTTTTTGGAGCAGAGAGACCCGAGATCTCGTCTTTTAATCAGAAGTGGGATAAGCAGACATGCACGTCGGTCGGCCGACCTGTAATTACACCTAGTCCCAGTCAGAATGGGTTTTTAAGTAGTGGAGATTTAAGTGGAAACGCCCGTAATTCTAATACGAGTGTGGGAATACGAAATTAGCTCGTTAGGGAAAAGAGTTTAATGGACTGCTTTGGTCTTTGGCTTTGTATTATGGATATGTTTCACATACGCTGAGAGTTCTCCTCTTTCGAAATCATCACGGCAGAGTCATATCGTCTCAGTCATAGTTAAGACATTTGTCGTTTGTCTTATCCACACATGCGTACCCTGATAAAACCACTGAAAACATGTATATGTTGGAATAGCGTTTGATCCGTTTTCCATGGTTGAGGAAAGGTATTTTGTTAATAGCCAAAAATGAAAAGACAGACTAGCGAATTCACTACCCCACGACCGCTCTTCTGCTCGTCAATCTATTAACTGCCAGTTCTTTGTCCCTGTTGTCTTAACTTTCCCAGTTCTGGTGAGTCCTTCAGAACCGTGGGAAAAGTACCTGTTAGCCCTTATTACAAAGGAATCATGCCACCCATATAATTAGTACACATAGTCACTTAGGAACGTCGTGGTATTAGTGATCTTGCTCGACAATGCTTTTTCTTAAGAAGGCTGTCGCCTGCTCTTCATCTTATTGTCTCTTCTAATGTTACATTTGCAGAACTTAAGAACTAATAAATCTCCGACATATATTTATCACAGAAGTCATTTGCCATTAGCACATCTTTTTGTTTCCTGCAACTACCAGAAGCAGCGAGCAAATTTATTTAAAAAGTGAGTCAATTAAGCGGCACAATTGTAAACAACTCTTTTTAGGATTCTATCGGTGTTACTTTGGTCTGACTAGATGGAGGTATGGTAGCTGAGTAAACTTTCTATAACTATAATATAAACTGATCATGGAAGTAATGGGCACGGCACAGTCTGTAGGAATTTTTGAGCATTCCGTCTTTTCTAGAATCATTCGACGAGCACTCATCACTCTTATCAAAGAAATTTTTCAATGCCACATAAGATAAAGAAATAATATCATGCAAGATTGTGCATTTTCACCCCAGTGCCTTTGGTAACTACGGTTATTTTAGAACCATCGTTCTAATGTCATTTAAACTTTGGTCAATATCTGCCTGGACTGAGTCTTGTTCGTGTAAATATCGACCATGTATTTCACTCAGGACATGTTTGGTGAATTTCTGTTTTTTGAATAATAAAAAAATACAGAGTACTTTCAAAAATTTTGGAGCGGAATTGAGAAGTATTTTTTGAATAAACATTATGGATCGTTCGAAGTTTGAATTTAGTGGGTTAGAAATGTGCGAATTCAAAACCAAAGAAGCAATCCCTGTTCTTTTGAAACGCCGCGAGTAAAAATGCAAACTATAAACTCTTGGGGTGACAAATCTTACGATACATTATTTGCTATAGGTTTATTTTGTTTATAAACGAACGGTTGAAAAATTCGTTCATAATTTAATGGAGCGAATATATGCAGAATCTAAAGGTAAAACAATGAATTCACCTTTTGTATACCGTTAAGATTAGTATAATGTGGGTAGTTTCACGTGTCTTTCTCTCTTCGTGTAAACTCTGTAAGACTATTATGCTTTGTATTGATTGACCTGATGATATTCTGGTATTTGCACCGCTGAGACAAGCATTTTATTAAATATGTTCCACCAATCTTTATCTTTTTTCTTCTTGATCTCCTGCAGGTTAATTTATCAGGCGCCGTGTGCTTCTTTTGAGAGAGACTATTCACTGTACTATTCGCTCTTTGGACGAGTTTTTACTACTTTTGTTGAAACAAGGAGATTCATTTCTAGATATGTACCTTGTTGCGTTATCTCGAACTGAACAACCACTTCGTTGTTCCAGTTTCCTCCACCATTAAATTTAGTCCTCTGCGAGTGCTGATTCACGCCTCAAGAATGAAAAATGGTTATACGACCTTATATTTATAAGTACCAAAATTGGGACATCTTTCCCCGAATGGCAATTTCGCCGTGTAAAATATGGATGAAAATATTCAGAAATCGATGCAGTAAGAGGCTTTGGACCGAAAATGACGAATGGGCCTCTTGAACCGACTGGATAAAATCAACACGGCGATACAACGCCCTCAAATAGTGAGAAATACGAATAAATGCATCTATAAAGGTTGCTGGAAGGAGAAAGTATCGATCTGGAACCTGGACTATGGAAATTTTTGACTTCCCCCTTGCAAAATCCCCATATGGCTTAATAGGTGTATTAAAACAGAACTTTCATAAATCTTAAGACCCCTGAGCGCCCATATTCGTTTTACGTTTCAATTTATCCCGGAATTAATTTGTAGGTTAGATGCATGATTGTGGGTCTCTTCTGAACATTATTTTATTAGCAAGGGATTCCCTGAAGGGCCCGTGACGTACGTCCCACCGCACTGGAGTGGTATTTAGTTTTGCTTTAAAGGCTCACAGGCAATTGCCCTTCACTTAGGGGGAAATTCAGGGGCTGTATCTCTCTTCAAATTCATTTATATCAAAAATCAAATAGGGCGCGGGAATGCCAGTAACGGAGTAAAGGATTGAGGCCGTGATGACGCGTTAAACGATTAAAGCTCAGAATAATGTTGTGAGCAATTTACAGAGGTTAAGCGGGGCCCTGCAGGTGATGCTCATTAGGGTTGCACCGCCTTTGGAAATCTCCGCGGCTCAAATCTGGAGTGTTCCGGACAGATAATCATTTATCATCTACATTGGGTTCACCACAAAAAGCATTGTTGTCACTGGGGCACTGGCAAATTTTCGATTCGCGTCTTGTCGCATGCCAAGAGATTTATGACAAACTAATTCGCATTTTTCAAATTGAGGCTTGATCACCCTCACCCGTCAATGTATTCCTATCATTGTGGCAGCTATGGCTATCGATTAGGTTGGATACATAATAATAGTTACGTCATCTTGGTGGTGGAAAGGTTCTTCCGAGAAATCCATTGCGATTAGGCCCGTTAATTTCCCGTTCGTTTTAGAAAACCGACTGACAGTCGGCAACAAGTAGGGCGTATTGTGTAGGACACCTTTTGTTTTCGCTCAGTCGGCTGCCGATAATATTATTCCCTCTCCAAGTTTGCACGATTGTCTAGTTAAATGGCGAATTTACTATTAACATGGGTCCCCAACACTTTCAGTAATAGCGGCATTTAAAAAGCAGCCGCTGCATTTAGCGGACTTCGATTGCGATTTGAGGTAATTGCATACACGGGAGGGCCTCGCCATCCATACAAATGTACATGATTTTCTCTCAGCTTTACACGTATATTCCGATTTTATGGAAGTGTTGCATTATAATTGTGGCTTGATGAGAGGGCAGAGGCGATGGTTCTACAGATTCTTTTTACAATTATGAGAAGCTGATAATTTACAGAAGTTAGCCAGTGCGTCAAAATGGTCGCGTTGCGTTGGGCTTACGCGACATATTTCCATTCCACACTACACTGTTTAGTCCGTTTATTCCCCCAAATGTCCCGTGGACACATAATGGACATGGCTGATTCCTATGACCCAACTTTGCGGAACACAAATTACGCTACAAGGTTATTTGCCAAATCGGCGCACGAATGTGCTTGACCTGGTCATTGCAAATGCGTCGCAAAAATTTTTTTTTAAATTTAAAATCGGCCAGAATTTGGACGAGATGGCCCATCATTCAGGGATCAGGTAAAATATTTGCAAATACCCACTTTCAAATACTTTCAAACGAAAACCAAAGAAATAATGCTTCTGTGAATTCTTTTCTAGGTGGAGTTTCGCGATCCAATTAAATAGTCATACTCGTTACGCGTTAAGGCGTTATTACAGGTCGTAAATTTAAATTTTTGTACTCTAACTTTAACATCAAAAGAGATATCAACACACTGTTGAGATGCCCTATGCATTGTTATCAGGGAGATCTGCCTCCTGACATTTAAAAATTAATTCGGTTCGTCGTTAAAAATTCGCTTGGTATCTACGGCAGTTTGGCTTACATGTTCCGAATGTTGCTGCCGTAGCTGAGAAATTGGTAAAGGTAGTTCGGAAGATTTTCGAGAAACTCACGTTCTGCACTAGTGACCACGTCGCATTCAAAGAGGCAAAACTTAGCGAAAGATTCGATCAGCAACCAACCCAACCAATTCAGCACCAACATATAGGAATGTGTTTACAAGTGCGGAGGCTTCCAAATTTTGTCTGTCACCCTAATAACTAATGAAAAACTGGATTCCAACATCAAAAAAATTTCCTTTAGCGAGAATAATAATTGCACTACCGTTGATGTGCGTTAAACTCTTTTTCCATTGGAAACTGCCGATCGTGCCTGATACATGATTTTAGGATTATGCTTCTTACAGCCAAAAATCTTTTTCATGGATAACAAACACATCATAAAAAAATCGTTTATTTGCGTAGCTTCATGAAATTATTATAGACCCTGGCTATCTTAATGTCTGCTTCATTTAAAAAGTACAAAGCACGCCATACCTTGGAAATTCAGAAAAATGATTACAAACAATAAAAGCGACTTTTTTCCTGTGAAATTTTAAGTTGCCACTTGGTAGATGACAACCTTTCATGACCGAAATGACTCCATAAAGTATGAAATATCTGAAGACATTTTCAGTTCACATTAAATGAAGTGCCATCTTGTACTTTTACTCTATTCACCCCGAAGACTCTATCCCATTTTACCATATACCACCTCAAAAATGGACTACAGAGATCACTGTCTGATCTCACCCACAAGCATAATTACTAATTTTATGAGACACCAAGTTCTGCTTCAAGATATACTTCAATTATTTCATTGCTCATTCTTTGTATGTGAGTTCTGTTGTCAATTGCGAAACACCAGATAATACTTTTCACCAGGTAAAACATCAAATAAAAAAAGTGATAATTTCAAATCTAAACTAATTAATGTAGAGCTATCGAATGAAGTTCTCTCCCGTCAACAGCTGGTCCAATGGACAGCCCTGATTTCTGCCGGGTGGAAGGGGTAACAACACGCTGGCGCCTCCGGGATATCCCGAGGGATCATCACCGATGTCGACCGTCCCGACGCCGTGTCATCAGTCGGACGCGTCATCTCCGAACAGGAGGAAGTGCATCCCAGTTCAGTGAGAAGCCAACTCAAACTTCGTGGCAACGCTTGGGTAAGTGTGGGTCATAATTTGTTAGGTTATGATATTAAATGTTTGAAGGGTGAAATAGGGACGAAAGGATTGAATAATGTTGAAATTTGTTTTGGGGTTATGCTAAGGGATTTGAGTGAGCCTGGAGATTGGGTTAAACTGCTAAGATAGTTTCAATTCGTAGTTAGAAGGATGCTGTAACTTGATTGAATAAAGAGTCAATGATTTTAGGATTTTAGTACTTTCAGGGTTTATCTGGAGAGACGATTTTAAGTTTCATCTCAGTGGTGTCCAAAGCATGAACCATAAAATCAGTGGAAATATCAAATTGAAATTCAGGCGATTCGCTAATAATGGAATGTGCTAAAAGCTATAATGATGTCTTTTGCAAATTTTTCTTTCACTAAATAAAAAAAACACGTTTTTACGCAAATGGATCGAAACTATTTGTTTACATCTTAGTTTCCATGATGGAAACCATGAGTTTATGACCAGCGGGCGTCGTTATATTTTTACTGTTTGTCGCTCAGGGTAACGGGCCGTAAAGGGCAAATAGGATTTTTGGAATTTTTAACCGCCTTCATTCAAATATCTAAACAAAACATTTTTTGTGCTTAAAAGGTACGTACAACGGGGCGAAAGAAAGATTACGTCTTGGATCAAATAAATGTCCCTTGTTTTACATTGGGACTCAAACTTTGGTCGCGGGCGTAATCTTCTTCTTCGGCCCTCTACATGTAAATAATGATTAAAAGTGCGCCAATTAGAAAGGTTACAAAAATACAATGGTGAGGCTCTTAATGTCTCGGATAAATTTATAAAAATTTGCTAGTCCATGGCATACGATATACATATTTTCTTCCAAGGTCTATGAGAATCCATCCGCCTGGGGTTTTTCTGACATACTTAATTACAAGTTCCAGAGGTTAAAACACTTTATACGTCTGTACGAACGAATAATCGAACCTTATTAAACCAGAATGCCGAAATTAAAACTTAGAAACGCGTAAGGAATGCGCATTTTTAATTGAAGCTTAAATTTGTATGTAATTGGAATTTTTCCTCTGTCGCACATACCTTCTCTGGAGCTTTCCACCTTAATCCAACTCCTAAACAAAACTTAATTACAACGTCATGGCTGTCCAGCTGGCTTAAGTAACAGGATATTCAACGTTACAACGCTAATCGAAAATAATATCGGGCAAGCGGCTAAATCCCCTCCCATTGTCGTACCAAATTGATTTACGCCAAAATGGAGGCATTAATTTATTAGTTTTAGTTCAGCGTGTGTTGGTCACCATGTTAATCGCTTCTGATTGTCTCTTTAACCCGTTTATGTTTGGCTCCGCTGGTGGGATTGGATATGCCTATTTTCCTTAAGAATCAGCTTACTCGTATTACTGCTTATGTTCTAACATCCAGAAATAAGTTATGTTAATATTATATTCTGGTTCACTGGATATTCGATCTTCTTGTTCCTGATGGCCACTGAAGCAAGCCGTTCATTGGCGCACTTTCAAGATTTCCTGGCTAATTTTCAACTGGTCATTTTCAAGTTTGGCAACGCATAACTTTTTTTTGAGTTAAACTTTTATGACACAATCCGCGACATACCTACTTCTGAATTATTTTTAATGAACATAAGAATACGTTAAAAACCTTGATGTGTTAGATTAATGACATATGGGGCCTGCAATCTTCTAGAGTAATTAATAAAAGGGCAGAAAAAAATTGGTGGACAAGATGTAAAAATTATATCTTCCTATATCGGGGTTCTATAGCCCTTATAATTAAAATGAATGTATGTTGCGCCTAGGAAACCTAAAATATAATATTTTCCATGTGTGACATTTTTTAATATAGAATAGCATAATATTGAATAGTCTAAAATAACCTATTTTTTCCTGCTTTCAGGCAAGTAGATTTAAAGGTACCAAATTTGTATTTATTTCCAAAGTGTTTTCTAAATACGCGGCACAAATTTAAGAAAATATTCCTTGAGTCGAAATAAGAGAAAAGTTCGAATAAATATTTATCCGGAATCGATTCATTTTCGAACTATTACGTGTTGAAACTTATAAAACAAATTGCCATTTTTCATTCAAAGTTCCGCCATTTGATATTATCGTGGAATACCCTTTATATACCGGGTAAATCAGAGTTAAACCACCATACGTAAATCATGCATAGGGTATTTAATTTTAAGCACGAAAGTTGTAACAAAAACTTATCCGCAAATGCTTGCTAAGAACGCTACAGCCCTTCAGAGACGACCGCCCGAAATTGATTTTTGCTTCGTGTTTTTAAAACCATTTAAGATAAATGTATGAATTTATGTGTAAAAATTAAACTGAGTCAAGTGCTTGTTTCAAATCTTTGAAGGGCTGTAGCGCTTTTAGCAAGCAATAGCGAACATATTTTCATTACAACTAGAACTTTCTTGCTTAAAATCAAATTCCCTATGCATGATTTATCTATGGCGATTTAACTCTGACTCGCGCTGTATATCAAGGTTGTTTAGAAATTTCAAGGCCGTGGCCGCGAGACTAACCTATCGGAATTTAACACAAAAATAGTAACGTCTTGCAAATTTATACATTTTTCATAATTGTATCTAACAGAGAATTGAGAAGCAGCACTTTTCTGTCCTATGATATATTTTCCTATTTCGTGTCGTCGATATCAAAATGGAAATAAAAACTCTTGCACATCTCTGAATAAATATATATTAATACAACTCAAAAATCTAAAATAAATAAAATTAACGCATTAGAATTTACAAAATTGTTTATAGTGACTATGACCACCTAGTATAAGTGAATACAATCTTCTTCTAAATGACTGTTGAATTCTTTCGAAAATATCAGCGTAATTTTTATGACACACTGTAGTTCAGAAATGAAGCAATTCCTGATATGTTTATGGAATGTTTTTCAGTTATTTTGAGCTCCTTTATACCTCCTTAAATTTTGTCTAAATTTGTCCCTTAAGTTTGGGTCGCTTGTTTAGAAAACATCCTGTATACATAGAAAATGCCTTCCATAGAGTATGGAACACCAGAATGTAAATTTAAATAGTCACTAAACGGCTGATTAAAAATTACTAAAATATGTCCTTTCGGAATATTGAATGATACACATGGTTTTCCACTAAAAAAAATGTCACTTGTGCAATAATATTTTATATGCGATTATTTTTTTCCGAATCTGACATTTTCTTAGAAAAATTTAGTGAAAATATACATTGTTTGTATTTATGGCTTTTTGATATGTTTTCAAATAAGTCCGGTAGCCTATGGATCTATACATAATAGACGACCCTGTACAATATATAATTAATGATACTGTGCTGTGTTGTACATGGTATCATAAAGTAATTAGGGTAATATATTCTATAACTTGGTCGAGCGAATTCGGATGTCTGACATATAAAATCTATTCATAGTCAAATTTGTTATTTGTGGAGTAGGACGATAATCGTGCGGTTATTGGATTACCAAAGAGAAATTATATAAATATGAACAAACCGAATTTAATTTGTCCGGACACTTTCTAATTTGACCGTCAACTTCAGTAATGACAGAACGAGTTACAAAATTGTTCGCTAATTAACCGGCCAAATATTTGAACAATTACTAGTTATCTGTGTGCAAGTAGGTGCCTTGTTACAGTACATATTTTTTACGCACGAGATGACGTCAGGAGCCAAGTCTGGAAATTTCGAATACTGTAACAAAACCTAATGGACGTATATCGTATATTATATTATGTTTTAGATCAAAACAAACATGTTTGTTGAAAATATACCGAACTCAATATTTATCTGCATTTGTCACTCCGACGGAATCGAAAGCAATTAGGTATTTATCGAAATTTGCCGATGTCAAATGTATTTGCTATATATTTTACAAATATTTAACTATTTACATGCAAAAAAAGTTAATATTGCCATGACTCAAATTACACTTAGGTTAAAATAAATGTTCATTATAGTCACGGTAAGAGGATAGTTATTGAAACTACTTCAATTTTTTTGTCAAAAGATCTGTAATTAGATTTCAATAAGATTGCGTAACAACAACTCAGAACATTACAGTATCAAGTACTGAAATGTTTCATTGAATAGGAAATTTATTTTGTTCAGGAAATAGTTTAAGTTTGGAATTTTTGCAAGCAATTTTCATTTCGCAATTTTGTTATTTCATATTCATTTTACTTATTTCTACGTAGGTGCTAAAAATTCCAAACTTAAACTGTAATGTTCCATTTACCGACCTCAAATCTGCAGAGTGCAGCATTCCGTGCATAAATCTCACCGGATAGTACGAAACAAAATGTATTTTTTTAATCTTTTTTAACCCTAGTTTTTATGTTATTATGTTCAGTTTACGTTGTTCTGGTTTTACGTGGACGTAATGTTTCTTTAATAAGCCGGACGGATTTTTCAAGATGAGTCGACTTATCGGAACTGCTTTTGTTGCCCCACATGTTTTAAGTAGATTTAAGGACATTTAACGTTGAAATCTGCTTCTATACTGGTCCAATTTAAAACGTTAGAACGAGTAGTTCACAGTGGTAGTCTTGTTTAAAAACTCGATTTTCACTCTATTGGACTACATGCAGGGGATTTCAGTAGTACGAAAATAGCGTTGGTTTACGTGGTGGAAATAGTAACGGAACCTGTATTAATCTCAACTAATCTATCATTGAAAAACATAAACTTTTTACTTATGCTTCTCGTGATTCCTTAGTATCACTTTGGCGCATCCTTTCCCATGACCAAAATAGATTCATATGAGGAAACTAGACAGATTATCAATATTGGCACCTACTTTGAAATCGACTATTTTTTAATTCAGGCAAAAATACCAGGCTCTATCTAGCATGGTACTTGGCATAGCACCTGGTATAGATTTTTATTGGTACGGTATGGTAGAGTTGTCAATATTTTGAATAAGCAATAGTCGATTTCGACAACTCTACCATATCACGTAAAGAGTTCTCAGTGTTTTGAATTTGGTTTTAACTGGCTTTCTCTATCCTGAGTGACCTGTTACAAATTTTAAATTTAACTTTAAAAGAGTTTGGACAACATAGTTATGCACTAATTATACGCTGAAAGTAAGTCGAAAGTAATACTTACGCCCCTTCTCTTAACCAAGGCACCGTTGATAACTAAAAGAAAAATGTTAACTAAGTTTTCAGAAAAACCAGTTTAAAAAGTTTCAAATTACGACGTAAAGATATCCCAAGAAAATGTTTGCTGAAAATTACATTAGACGAGAAAAGGATGGAGCCAGGAAAAAGGTTTTGATTTTAAGGACGATGATTTTTTTTTGAAACCGGCGTTGCCATTACAATGAGTCTTTCTTTAATAAAAATAATTGTAAATTCTATGAAACATTTACCGAATATTCTCCGGAGAAATGATTATTGTTGAAATATTGGCAAAGGCGGAAGCGTCCTGCACGGAAAGTCAGTTGGTTTTTACCTCCCGTTTTGGGCGTTCTACTCACTGAATTATTCGATAAATTATTTCCGATGTTGCCGGTCGCATTTCTTCTAAACCACACAATCTTTACATATTACATAGGATCACAATCATTCAGCTTGATAAATTTACCCCGTGTATAGATTAGTAAACATCAACTTATCTAAAAAATTGTACCGTTTGTTGAAGGACAATTTTTTAGACGACTATCTGGCATCGTTGCAATGGTTCCCCTAAGGCCCTCCGGGTATAATAATCCGTTAATTAAGGTGGGTTCGTAACTAGATTTAAAAGAGACGAAGTTTGCCGAAAATGAGACTCGCTTATGCATTAGTGTCGGTTCCCCTTTTACACCTCTCCTTCCTCCCCCTTTAATTTGGGAAATATTCACTTAGAATTTTTTAAATTTAGATAGATTTCTTGTCAGCAATTCAAGTATGATAGCTTTAAATGGAACCAAATCTAAGCAGTCCATCACACATTCCGGTTAGTTCGCATTAAAGGAAAATAATTAGTATGTGCCATTTTAACGTTGCGTAGAAAAATAGGACTCACATTCTGGTCTTTGTCTTAAAATAAGGTGATGTTCAATTCGATTTTCCTCTTTTTATGTCATCTCTTCTACCTTCTATCAACTAATTTCATTCTTTTTCTTTTCTTTTCCACGCATTCACACGCAACAGCGTTTTGTGTGTGAATATGATTTTCACTATTTTGTTAGGGCTTTTCTTTCCCCTCTTCTTCTTTTTTACAAATACCACCTTTAATGAAGAAAATCTAGTAGAAAATCAGCGTCACCCTTTATTATGTCTGTATATTTTCCCGGTATGAGCCACCTTATCTTTCTCAAAAACATAAAATGACATAGACTCTGGAAAAAATCCACTCTTCTCCATTATCCCTAGGCATGAATTTCTGCATCAGTCTCTCGCCTTTTCTCGCTTCCTTTTACAAGCAGAGATCCTCTAAATATTCTCTTGAAGAGGTCCAGATTTTTCATTTGTCAAGTTATCATTTCACAAGTCTAATTTTTGATGTTTTTTTTTAATGCTTAGTTTCGTCTGAGTATCTAAAAAATCAGTAAAAACTGACGTCGCTTTGAAGAAATGATGCTCCAAATTTTGGGAAATGTCAATTAGAGTGTACTATTTCGAAAAGAGAAAAACGCTCGGCTTTAATTTAGGGGCTACGATTTTGTTAATCTTAGTTTCTATGAAAATGAAAAAATTAAAATTTCTAGCTGCTTTTCAGTAAGTATTATTTTTTTTCTCTATAATGAGGCTCTTCAGTTTTCAAGAACCTAAAATAATCTATGTTCTCTTAAAAAATCCTCTGGTGGCCACTTTCCCAAGGAACCCATTTCTTCTACTCGTTTGTTCATTTATTCTGTTTCTTTCCTTTTTAAGGAGAAGGAGGGATCCTCAAAAATTTTAAAATCCTTCTGAAAAAATCAAGCACAATTTGAAACTTTTGTCATTCTTGTTTTTTTTTGTTACCCTGTCCTTGATCAGATTTAATGGTTTTTAATATTTTTTTATTTCAAATGCAATAGCCAAAGGTATAAAATAACATAAACTTCCAGCCGTAGTACAGGCGAAACATCAAATTTAATATTGTTAAAATGTTATTATGAAACAATAAACAAATTAGGGCACTAAACGGGTTAGAGACAATATTGCGAATTATGTTACGTGATACCTGCATAGGGTTTAAGAGCATTTAATTTGTTTCCAATACAATCTGTTTAGGGTCCTACCTGGGTTTCGATGATAATATTACGGTTTGATAATTAATCAATAATGGATATGTGGCTATTAAAATTTTAACTTAATTATGTCAATATGAGGGCAAAATCATAGTAGAAGGTATTGATTGACTGTGTCCACGTGTCTTCTTGTGTAATTTACTTGGCAACAAAATTAAAACTAAGAATCAAATAATATATGAAGTGGATCCTCCTGGGGGTACAACTCCTCCAAGAGCTATTAATAAAGTTCGATTTTAATTTCTGCCAACTTCTTACTTTGAAACATCCATCAGAACTTCCACTAGAGAGCCTACTAGGTAATAAAGTTAAGGCATATTGATAAACTATCCACTTATCTGTCGCAAGTACCGCGGAAATTTGATCAGTAAACTTTATCAGGACCCACACAAACCGATAATTGAGTTTTCCTGGACCTTTGACGGTGTAGTTTCCAAATTTCCCATTTAATACATCCAAATTGCTTTCAAGTTAATGTCATTGTCGAAATCAATGAAATTAGCCCCGCAACCCCAGTAATTGTTGTTCGACGACAAGCTTATCGAAAATTTGTTAGTGTTGAAGCAAAGTTGCACATCAAAGGTCAAAAGGACCGGCCAAAATGTGTGTTTGGAAACTTCCGCAACGTTTACCATACCACTGACAGCAATAATTAATGTTGTTGTTAGTTAATACACAATATCGATGGGTCCATAGTCTAACCGAGTAAATAGTTCAGGCTACAGTACAGGACAATATCTGGATCTAGTACATGTCCTGAGCGCTAAATTAACAGCCTTGATTTACGCCATTACAGTGCAAGGCTTTGGTTCATCAAATCCAAAACATTACTCTAATCTCAAATTAACTAATTTAACAATAAGACAAACAACTTGTTTTAGCAAACAATCGTGAATTACCATTGTTTCTTGGGTTGAACAATACGACTAATAATAATGTAATAAAGTTACCTGTCCCACAGGTTCAGTTCTATGACCGTCGGCTCATGTGAACCAAAACTTAAACCATCCCATAAACTATGCTGTCAAGTTAACAGTACCGATGATAGTAACAATAATGCTGGTCTTGTGGGCTGGTTTAGGTACCAGTTCTGGTTCAGTTGAACCGACTTTCACACAACTGAGCCAAAAAGAGTTTGTATTAATGCCTCAATGGCATAAATGAAACCTTATTAAATAGGTTACACTTTTATGAACTCGCAAAACGGAAAATCGATATTGCTGCAAAGCTAATTTGGTCGAGTTGCAATGGAAAGACTGAAATAGACACCTATTACAGCAACATGTGACAATTAAATTATGTATTAACATTTTTATAGCCAGTAGAATGCAATATAATTACCGATAATTGAGGCAATTCAGGCATGAAGTATAAGTCTAACTTACCAAAAAATATTGAGTAAAATAGCGAAAATCTATCTGAAATCAAGTAATGATTGATAAGGTGACCAACCGTGTTAGAAACAAATCGGGCAATATGAAGTTAACAAAATTCCTACGTAACTTAACGAAAATCGTCAAGACGAATTCGGCAAAAGATGCAAAACTACAAAAGGCAACTTGATACTTAATTAATAAGAAAACCAAAATTTGTTAGACTTAGGGCTTCGTACACGTTCTCAAAAAAAAAGAAGCAGAAGGTTTATCTGACCGAAATAGAATTTAAAGGTCTACCTGAGCTTAAATATAAGGAAAAGTCATGCAAATTAGAAAGAGTCTTGCAGAAATAGGGGATAATATGAAAGTTTTGCGTAACAACGTTCTATTATTTCAAAAACGACCGGCAGAGTTAGTCAAAGGCGAACTCATAACCGGTCTAAGACTGGATCGAACGAGATCATAAAAATCATTAAACGTTTCATCACTAGGACCACGTTAATAGGAGGTATAAAGACAGAAATTCGTTTTTTTTTTCTTAAAAAATATAAAGCTATTGATTTTAATAATCCGCCAATAAAAATTTTTCTCTATGCCAAGATGAGTATCCAAAAGTCGAAATTTTAAGCAAATATCTTAAAAATTGTCGGAGCTGGAGGCCCAAGGTGAAAAATTGGTGAAGCTTTAACATTCTGTGTAGGTATTGGTAAATTTTTTTTAAGTTAATTCAGCTGTATGGTAATATTTGTGTAAAATCTAAGATGTGGATGAAGTTTGTTCTTAGTCTCAATTCCAAGTCGAGGAAAAGTAACCGCGCAGGTACCAAGGAGCAGAAGATCTCATGAGTTCCGGGTTTCGCGATGAACGTAGCCGATTACAAACTGGTTCGTTGTCGACGAAACCTGCAATTATTGGGATTTCTTCAGCAGATATAACTTTAGTTTGTAGATAGGCAAGAAACGCAAAAATCGACAGACAAAAAGCGGCCTTACTAAACGAATTTAAAAAAGTCATTGAAGCTCAATTACAGGACGCAGCCAGCAAATCCAATCTGTCGGAAGTAAATCGCTGGCAATTTAGAGATAAATTAGCAATTCAAAAAACTAAATAAAGTCCTAATGGCAGGGTGCAATTAGCGGAAATTCATTCGGACCAAACAATATATATATTTTTATCGTTCATTCCGCCTGATGGTGCTGCGATCACGCCAAAATCGCCCAGCAATTACCCTGGAATTATGACAGGAATTAATTGGATTTCCCATACGGAAGGTCTAATCCAGATGGAAGTTTTTATGTGCTCAATTGTTCAGTAAATTGTCTGAGTCACTAAATAATTTGTCGTGCGTTTATTAGTTTTCCATAAGGAGTTTTAGATAGAGGGGAAATATTCATCACTCCTATAACCCTGAGCTGATTCGTAAAGTGGAAAGTTTCGGTCAGGAAAATATTTCGGAGTCTTGACAGGGTCTCAGGTGTCTTAGTTCTCCATAACTCGAGATTTATGTCCAAAAACAGGGACCACGTTTCCTGGAGGGACTTGTTTTTCTTTCTAACAAAGAAAAATGCGTCTCGACAATTTATTTTGGTGATAGGAAGACAGTTTCAGTACCTATTATTTTTCCATTACGTTCTGGTGCATATATAATATTCCAAAGTTTTGGAAAAATTTAGAGTTATTAAAGTTTTGATTGTTTATTCCTCTGCTGGTGTAGAATAAAATACAGATCTTTTTTCCAAGGGAAAATCAGTATATTTTTTAGATAAACATTCTAAAATCGACTTTTCGGGTTGACGGCTCAGCACCGCCTCGGCAATTTGGCAACATCCCCCCGGATATGAGCTGCGTTTATGAACAATTTGCGTTCGGAATTAGATGGAGCGCGAGGACCCCCAGGGGCACCCTGGTCCCTACAGCGACGCCCTTTAATTCGATTTCTATTACATTTATCATTTCCTTTATTGGTTTTCGAGTTGATGGGCTTTGGTTATTTTATGAAATCGGCGAATGTTTCGACAGGAAATTGCTTTTGAACAAAATTTTTTGCTTGAATGAGAGGGTTAAAGGAGCCATAGGTTCAAGCTAAACTCCTGCTCAATTATGAATCATCATATGATTCTCTGGATTCATATTTCTCCGTTTTTCTCTTTTATCTTGTAACGCGTATAATTTCTTTCGCTATTGGCATATCAAAGGAAGATATGCAACATCGTCTTCTGGTAGAAATCATATTTTTCTTCTTCACCTGAGATTGATCTATGCATGTATGCAAAGTTCTTACTCGCAGAATTTCCTTCTTGTTCAGTTACTCGGCGCTTTCCGTCTTGCAGTTACAGAGATCTCCATGTTGAAGCTCAAATTTAGGATACACCATTTTTGTTTTACAGAAACCGTAACTATAGTGCTTGGTATCTTTCATTCTAAGATGGTGCCTTAGTAGGAAACATACCAAGTGGAAACCAAATCATTTTCAGGTTGCCATTTTTTAATTTTTTAACTCATTTTAACGAAATTTGGTATATGCTTCGTGAGGACAAAACTCCATTTAATAATCTAATTTTTAATGGGAAAGTATTCGCACAGCTGATCTAATATTTTTTAATTCTCTCTGATTTCTATGACAAATAATTTTTACCAAAACAACATGTAACACCTGGTTTCGCTCCTCTTGAAAAGTATTATTTTATACAGATATGAAAGTGGTACTATTCCAATAAATTCTTTCAAAACACCTGCCATAAATTGACAAATTATTGCGCAACAGCATATGTTGCGCAATACATTCCATAGTCTATGGGCCTTCTATGGATAATGCAATTGTGCAACACGTTGTGGAACGGTTCGATGCTCAATTCGTTCGATAATGTATGGGCCCCTTTAATAAACTATTGCAACAATATACGAGTTCCGCACTGAATTGCAAATGGAATTCGCTACTAGATATCCAAACAACAAGAAAGATTTGGAATTATCTGTCGGACGGCCAGATAGTTAGATATAGATAGAAAATCGGTGTTTCATTTATCATTTACGTGAACGTGAACAACAATTAATGGATAACATTATATTGAGCATTCATTAACAAATTTTGAATGTACATTCAATAGAATCAAATTGACAAAACAAATTTTACATAATAAAAGTTAGGAATGATAGACACTAGTTTACTGTGCCTCAATTATCACAAATGATTTTAATTTGGTGCCGTATTAAATGCATCGGATAAATTTTTACGTAAATGGGACTTAATAATACTTCACTGTAACTTTTAGCCTATAGTAATGTTTGTTAGTAAAATTTACGGATTTATCAATCATTTTAAGTAACTGTTTGCTACAACTTTTCTGGCTTATTATAACCGTAAATATAGGCTGGGACGAGATCAACCAAAAGTTATGAATTTGTAAAAGTTAAAGCACATAACAATAGATATCCTTTTTGGAATTATTCATTGAGTAGATAAAAATTAGTAATAAGAGTTACATGGATAGGCCGTCTCTAATTGTCTGAACAAAAGTTTATCACTGATTTCTGAACTCCATGTATGAGGACTTAGTCCAACTTCTTTTAGTCCAAAAGTTGACGTATACTTCGTAGTCAATTTCCTGTCTGATAATTAGGGCCGGGATTTGAATTATTGGAACACATTATTGGATTCACACTGGAAATAAAGTGTTCCTTGTAATTTGAGCTGCAAATATCTCAAAAATGAAGGTCCTTGGAAGCTCTGAGAAGGCATGCTTATTTTACTTAAAACATGCTCTGGAATAAAAGCTTTATTAGAACAAAACTTTATACAGAGTAAGAAAAAATTACTAAATACGAGATTTTGCTGAATTAATTCTATTACAAAAAATTTTAGGTAATTTGGGATAAATCATCGAATATCTCCTCAGAAATCAGTGGGAGAGTTCTGTACAAATCACTTCCAAACACCCTATATAGTAATAGCGTTATACGTTATAGATTTTTTTATTAAAAAATATAAAAATGAATTGTAATATGGCCCTACATAACCGGAAACAATGGATTTTTAAAACTAGACTTAATTTTGTATGCTGTTTTCCATATTTCAAACAAACAAATCGTGGAATGGAACCTGTAGAAAATTGCCAGGGGCATTGAGATATGGGTTATTATCGTCCAAGCCCAATCACCTTCAATAGAATATTTCTCTGAAATAACAAAAACAATAAAAACTCGTCCCTACATACCGAAAAACTTCAGATGATTCGGCTGAAACTCTGCTCTACTCTTCTCCAGAGTACTTATACTCCACATGGCCATATTGGCCACCATTAAGAAGATGATGAGTTCTCGTCCAGGCTTGCGTTTCGCTTGCGTTAAATTTCTGCATCTTCTCCACCATGCATCCAGAACAAACATAGTCTAAAACCACCAAAAAAATGGAAAATAATTTGTTTATTCTTTATAATGTAAATTTACCAACCTGTAAGCAAGTCTGGATAAATGAAAACAAATCTGCAATTAGCCCTACAGGAGTTTTGTCTTTCATTGTGAAGTACCAGCCAATGATTGAGAAGACGCAATAAATGAACATACCAGTTTGGGCTATTGCTAGTAATGTGTTGTCCAAACCTATTCCGTGGTGGTCTAAATAGACAATAAACGATTTGGCTCTAATTTCGACATTGGCGTTCTTACCAACTTTACGTTCATACTTCAGATTTCTTAACCTGAACATGGCTGTGAGTACCGCAAGTGTCGTCGTGATGTATAAAAGAAGTTCTACGAGGTTCACTTCAAATTCTGCATAATTGCTGCGTCCTTCCTGAAGACCCTGTTTGCCTGTTAGGACGAAGAACATTACCAAGGAAATGATCGTAAGGACAATCACCATTATTCCGGCGAAGAGCCCTTTATGGGAGTTTGAACAATCTATGGTGAAATGATGGCCAGAGTGGGCAGAGGCCAAGTCTTCTAAAGAAATTATATCATGTAGAAATGTGAAGCTTGATATAATTGATAATGTTATCACCAGCTTTTGCCTTGTGTTTCTTTCCACCATTCTCTATTTTAATATCTTCGTCCGACCTAATATGTTTCCACATTTCAAAAAGAATGACCGCACAAATTAAGCTGCAAATAATATGTTAATACAAGTGTAAAAAGATCAGATTTGAAGATTTAATCACCTATATTCTATGGTGCATGGAAACAAAAAGGGGCTGGCATTATTCACTAAGGAGCCCATGAGCTGGTGATCCGAACAGTAGTTTTCATCCATTCGAGTACTGTTAGTCAAATTTCCCTGACGAAGGACTAGAAACTCGATTTTTCTACCCCCATAAACAATACTAAAAACAGGTAAATACCTGATAAGTGAGTTATTTCATGTTTGGTCTCTTCAACCAATACATAAAGCCATTCGCAAAGGTTCATGGCAATCATGTGCATGAGGCCAAACCTGCCTATTATTTTGTGTCTGTTTAGCTCAACGTCCTGGAATGATTTACGTATTTCCAGTGAACATCGTGTTTATACAGGGTGATTCGTGGTGATGGTGTTGTAAATTTTAACATATGTCAATTTTTTTAACACATTACATTATGCCATAAATCTAACCGTTCAAAAGATATTATCCTGTTGAAGTGCCATTTATCTAATGTCATTATCTCGAAAACAGTTTCTAATCAGAATATACTGTGCTTCACGAAACATATTGAGAAATTCTAAATTATTCCAGTAATGTTGAAATATACAGAATGTTTCATTTGAAATTTCGATGTTCCCATTAATTTTGAATACAATTGGTCAGTTGCACTGGAGAAATTATTTATTTAAAATAGAATATGATCAACTTTGGTCGTAAACCAGATTTGAAGAAGACGTCTTTTTTAATTCTCGATATACGACTAAGACACTATCACTGCGAATCACCACGTATAAATTAATTTCCTACCTTGTGATTAAGAAATATGAATTGAACTTGAAGGAGAGTCAGAATCGTTCTGGTTGCTGGAGTGATGGCTTGGAGGCTGCTGGAATAACATCCTGGCATATTCCGAAGTTCAAAGTAGCGGCCAAATTCTAATCCTGAATAAACCATGCTGCCAATACCAAACGCTGAAACGAGAAATGGTTTATACTTTAATGACAGTTAGAAACAGTAGAGAATTTCAGAAATGTTTAAGTGTCTTTAGCTCTTCTGTAGAGATCTTCCTCCAAATTACTTTTATGAAGTAAATGTATAGAATTTTTTTTCCACCAAATGACTTGCCTATGCATTAAAAGTAACACTGTGTAGTCTATTCTGAGTCATCATAGGTTTACTTTTTCTATCAATTTGTGAAAAAAAAAATCCTAAAGAGCTTAAAAGAAATTGAAATTCATTTATTGGACGGTTCAATTTTAGTCTGTAAAAATGTCGAATTGCTCTAATATTTCGAAGTGAAGAATTGAAGATAACGAAATACAGTAAATTTTTTAAAAATACACTGAATGATAATTAAAAAAACACAAATTCGTACTCAGTAAAAAGTTTTAGGACCAAGTTTTTAGTTTTTAGGACTAACTTAACTTAATTTTAAGGCTGAATATTTTGAATTTCTCTTAAAGCTTTTAAGACATTGCGGCGACTTTTAAGATCTTGTTGAATTCAATGATTAATTTAATTTTGATGCTCTTAAATTTTTGTAAATGCTTGAATATCTCTTTAAACACTTTAGCAACCTTTAACATGATTAATTAATGCTTAAAATTCAGTGAGGAAAAATTTCTACGAATGTGACAGTCGACATTTTGGAATTTCGTCCTAACTCTCCGAATCTTTATTGAAGTCATTGAAGGTTTCTTGGTCGCTGAGACATTATTTTAATTTAAACATATTTTTCCAAATTCTTAAAATTAGTTTGTAGTTTTTAATGGTTTTGAGGCATTCCTGAGCATCTTATTGAATTGCTATTCATGTCCATGGAATCCTAACGAAAATGGGAAGCAACTTAATCCATGTATGGGATGTTTGGCTTAAGTAATTTGCGGGAGTTTTTAAAATTTAATAAAGTTGCGATGAGGCTTTTAAGAATAGTTCTTAAGAACACTTGAGGTCTTGAGAACACTTGAGGTATTTATATTACTCCTAAACATAAGCGAACTTTATGAAAATACTACGGGTGTCTCAAAACATGTTATACAGTGTGCCCAAGACAAGGAGGTGCAGTATAGAATTTCATAAACGGTAAGAGATTCGTTGGGTCTATTAGAAAATATGCTACCAAATAAGCAAAGAGTCTTTTTTATTATTATAAAAATATTCTCCGCAATTCTTTATAAATGCATTCAGCTCTTAGTACGCCTCGATGACTTACCAATAGCTCCCAATCTCAAAAAGAAACTTCCATACTTTTTCGCCGGTTTTGCTTGAGGTAATTTGTTCAAGAATTCCCCCTTTTCCGCCTCTTCTGCAAGAAACTTTAATACAAAACTATCCAATAAATGTAATCCAAAGTTACTTACGAATATTCTTGATTATGTTCTCAACAGCTCGCTCTTTGACAAAACTTACGTATTCATATGTAATAAAAGTAATACTGCCCAAATAGAGATATAAGTAGAACCCTTGGTAGTAGAAGGGATGCACTTGGTCTGATATTACTTCAGTGATTGGGAAAGCTATTCCAAGTACCACTAGGAGCTTTGCATAGAGTGCTGAGAGAATTATTGTAAACCCGTTGCTGTAAAGATCAATAAAGGGTAATTGATAATTGACGACCAAAGAAAGCTCACCCTTCAAGCTTTTTTGTAAATTTCAGTGATATCTTCTGAAACTTGGTCTTGTTTCCTTCAATTCTTAGATTCTGACTGGAATTATCGTTGAATAAACCCAGTAAGTATCTGCGCTGATTCATCACAGCTTGGGCAGCCGATAAGGCGATAGCCTAAGTAGTTGGTAATTATTAGAAGTGTGATTTTTTGATGTGGTGCAAAGGTACCTGTGAAGGCCTCCTCAAGGCGGCAATAATAGCACTTGGTCTTCGAGAGGACAAAGCACTGGAATCACCATTGCATTGTCCGCTACAGTCACAGTTCATGCTTAAATTTGGTTCTGTGTCAGTCACAATTAGTTGTGGTGGATGCAAGAAACACATATCCCTTTCATAGTTTGCAAGACTTCTTCTGAATAAAACAAAATAACAATTTTGAAGTGTGTATCCACCGCATCAATTTTCCTTACCGTTCAAATTCCTGCTCATCATCTTCAGAAATGTTTTCGTTGTGCTTACGTCTGGCAAATCCTACTTTCTTCAAGTCCTTTTGCCGGCTAAAATACACACGAGCTGGCTATTTGCTTATCTTTACTCCTCATTCTAGTCGATTAGTTAAGAGACTAGACTATACCATCCAATCGCCCCCCAAATCCCCTTAAATTAGCATAACATCGCCCTCTTACCTATTTTCCTCGTGCACGATGTCCATTAAGTTCCTTAATTGCTTCCCGGGGTCCCTCGATGGCAGTTTGTCGCTTCTTTATTAAAACTTTTAAAAAACTTACTCACTTCCTGTCTGATTTAGCATTCGGGTTCGCGTCTAGATTGCTCTCCTATGAAAAACAATTTTTGTTTTACTTTATTGAGGTATTTCCATTATAATTGAGAACTGCTTTCAGGATTGGCTGAGGGTCTGGGATCGACTGCGATAAGATGCATTACCTTGCTACAAGGCAGAGGTGATGTATTTTATGAAGAGATTGGTTTGTTTTAAGTCATTGATCGTATTATCGAAAAGAGATTAAAGAGTTAAAGATTTCAGTTTATTGTACCATAAGGGTTCTAATTGTTTCTTAAAACACATAACCGTACTGATTTTTTTCTTGGCTGAAACTCAGAAAAGCTTTAAATCAAATGGCATGAAATATATGGTAAACAAGCGAAAAATTAATTGTAACAATAACTTCGCAATGAAAGGAAAAGGATGGCGGAGATCGAAAAAATGAGGTGAACACCTAAAATATCGAATATATGCAAATAATGCAAATTTTAGTAAAACGTTTTTTTATACCTAAAAAGCGGGACCCTGACCATACATATCTCGCTATAAACTATTTTCTGTTGAATCTGATCTTGAATACAGGCTCCTATTGAAATCTTTGGTGTAGCGTTAGGTGGAATGGCGATTTCATAAAATAAAATTAATTGAGGGTGCAATAATGTGCTAATGGGAAAAATTCGTTTATCCTGTTGTTAAACTATGCGATGGTACAATCGACCTTAAGAGGAAGCGGCTAGGCCCTTATGCAGATGATGTTCGGAATCTCTCTACTGTATTAAAACTGACCGGTGAAATTAGGTCTTGCATTTTGTGTAAGACAAAGATCAACACTTCTTTACTCATCACTGCCTACAGGAGATCTTGTTCGCAAATTAATACAAGAGATATGAACATTTAAAAATTCAGAAATATTTATATCGAATGTCTAGACAAATTAATTTTTCTATCGAATGAAATGAAATTTTCTATGAATAGAGGCGTCGCTGAGAAAAATCGGAAATGCGAAGAGCGCTTTTTTCCTCGGATGCGCATAGTATCAGACCTTGGTAGGTATCTGTTAAAGTAACTATTAAACTCGCTTTAAACACTCGTATTCAACTAAAAGATATAATTAAATATTCATAGAATATAGACTATTTATTTATAAATAACTTACACACAAAAAAGCATTTGCTGCAGAGTTTTTCTGGAACTTAAATTGCTTTTGACTTTAATTCAAATCAGGCCAACTGTTTGCTGTTGAAAATTAAGAGTATGAAAAAAGAATTAATAAATTAGATCTTGAAGAAAATATTATCGTGGAAAGCTCCGAAGAACTAGTTTAAAAAAGTTAAATATCACAAAGCACGCCACTGCTATAGATATCACTCGCAGTTCCCTCGCAATTATTGCAATCTGTTATTGCAAAAATTCCTTTCCAACCTTTATCATGAAAATTTAACTGTCAAATAGCTATTATGAGCACTTTTAGATAGCCGAACTAATTTGTATTGAACTTTTATTGACTTTATCTTCTTTCAGGCTAACCTTTTATGAGCTTCGGAATCGGATTTTTATAATTAATTCACTCTGATCTTTAAATCCACAATTAAAACTTCCCAATTAGTTAATGTCGTCTGGTAGAAAGCATAGATCCCATCTTACCTTGCGTTTCCGCGTCTTAAAACTTTCAAATTAAAAGCTAAAAAGCTGGCACCAGTAAAGGGAAGGCTAAAAACAAATATTCCCATGGGAATCCGGGATGTTGCCCCGCTAATTTGTGTGAACAAGGCCCCGCAATAAAATTGTTTTTTCCCTAAAAGATTAAGCTCTGCGAAATACGGAAAAACTTTTGGCCGAGAGCGACTTTACTGCTAAAAGATAAAAACTTAATTTCTCGCTTGCCGGCAGGAATGCGAACTTGAACTGCTAATATTTTCGCATCTTCAGGTTGAATCCTGAATTGGTTTGCGCTCTTAATTAGCAGAAATATTTTTTTCTGATTAAGGCGAGAGGTGATTTGCTTCTTTCCACTAGAACTAACAATTTTGAACTTGGCATGGACGTGAACACTAAATTACTAAACCTTTAGTGCAACTACGGGAAAGTAAATAAAGGTTAAAAAGCCGACCGAGTGGCAGAGGGCCTCTCGTGTTCCTGCAAGAGCAAAACGAAAGACGACTTCCGATTTCCAGGAACCGACAGTCTAGCCACTTTTTGTTTTTCGATTCTGACCTTTTGGCTTTCGGGAAGAATTTTAAGACTTTAAAAACACTTTGTTTCCAGGTACAAAGCAAAACCTAAACGACTTGGTCACTGCTTCAATACATAGTAAAAGAGGGCAAGTGGTAAAAAAGGGTAAAGAAATGCAATGAGAAAGAGACAGATAATAGCTGGCTAAACTGATGATAATTATCAGGTTAATGTTGTGAGTCCGTATCGATTTCATGAGCGAGGACTAGCTTTCCCATGAGAGTTCCTTAGGGAAACAGATGAAGGGTACACAAGAAAAGTTCAAATACGAACTGAAGAAAATCCTGGAGTTTTTGCAGAATCATGAGGTCCATCTGAAGCTAAATATTTGGCATGATGCAAAAATGTGTTAAACACAAAACGTCCAAAGCAGTCTTTTCAGGTTAAGTTGCCTTTGATTTATCTAACTTTAAACGTATTTGAATTGGCAATAAAGATTTCCTCGCCTGCTTTCCACACTATAAAACCTCAGAAAACCGAGTATAGACACGTAATCATCCAGGCAACTCAGTTTCCTTGGATAAACAGGCCCTGGCTCATTGTCTGTGGAGTTGAAATATGATTATGTACAAATGAGTTGTTCCAGTTAATTTAAACAGCTTCAAACGAATTTAGGGATTCTCTTGAATAATTTAACTTTTGTGAAAACGGATTTGGATTTAGAAGAAACTTCTTTCTTACTGAAAAGGAGAATATTAAAATAGTCGCTTTTGTACTCTTAACCAGAATGTAGCAGTAGGATAAGAACTCATTAGCAATTCTTACAAAATGAGATACCCTGTACAGATGGAAATTTAAAAATATGAAGAGAATGTCGGTCAGTAGGACTCTTTGAAACCTCTAATACATCGATCGTTAAATTTTTCTCTAACCACCAGTCATGACCATTCTCAGAATATTTTAAGCATCACGAAATTACCTGTGTAATAAGACAATTATCGATAATTATCTCAATTGGATTTTAGACTGCTGATAACAATATCTGAGACTCTTTGAAATTATTATATAATTCTTAAGGTAATATCTTGAATTGAGTTGTTCTGGTATCCAGCACGGCTCCCAAAGGATTTTGAACAAGGTGGAAATCTAAACACATACATACGTAAAGAATGGACCTTATGAGCCTCGGAGGCCTCTTAGGGCTATCGAGAATTGAACAAATCTTTAGAGTGGCTTCTGGTGTGACCCACAGAACATGTGGTAGCTGAGAGTTTGTAAATATACCCAACTTTTATTGCTCTCGGAAAATCATTAGAATCTCGGAATTCCTAAAGTAAGATAATGTCCTGAGCTGAGTTATACTGAATTCACGGGACAGTAGTGACCCGAAGCATAACTTGAAACTATGATTGATGACATAAACCACATACAACTTAACATTGTAACGGCCCTCAGAATCATGTGAAGGTCAATAAATTGTTAATATTAGATGGTGTTCGGAATGTTTCTCAGGGGTTACTACACAGGTAAGTACAAGAACCTTAACAATTTGAAATGCCTAGAATGATCTTCTGAGACCTGAATGATATGAAGTTTTCAATAGTAGCACTCGATGTGACGGTCACGACTAACCTTTTTTTTTGGAGCAGTTATGGCGAATGCGTTAAGCACCAACTAGTGACCATTAGTGATCCTCACAACCGCCTAACCTTCATGATACTAAAAGTAAGTAATTTACTGACGACGTTTTAAATCCCTTGCTATCAAGAAATTATAATAACGACATTCGTAACAGTCCCCAATACTGTAGTTTTGAGGGTTGATCTTCACAGGGTTTTGCACCACTGGAAATCTGCAAAGGTAATATGAATTAAAGTCATTTTACCCTTGGGATCCTAAATATATTAGTTATAAACAGCTTAATAATGACAAACCGCAGCAACTCCAAGAGCACTTTAGGCATCAAAGCGGTGTCTAAAGCTCTCGCGATATTTGACGCTTTAATAATATGATAACTGTTTTTTCAGACTCTTTCAAACACGTGAAATTCTTAGTGAATTATGACAATCTTTTGAGGGTTTAAGGGGCAAACCTCTCAGAACTCTAAGGGTGCAATAGCCTATGTGACAAGAACAATAATCTATGGAACTGATAGTGAATGAATACCTAAAATGGCTCTTGGGAAATTTTTAGATAGATGAAGTTCCAGAATTAAAGGAAAACTTCAGTTAAAGTTCCTGGCTGTTAAAGGTATCAAACATTTCAAATATATTGTTCATATGATCAGTTGTAATTAAAATATAAATGGTCAGCATGAAGATCAAAATAAATTTGGATGAAACTTCTGGATAAGGGTAAAATAGAGTGTGGGAGTTTATGGATGTGAACATATAATTATGGATAATTTCTTCTTTTAGATCATTTTCAGTGCGGAATACGAGACATCATAAAGCAAGGCACTAGTAAATTGGTCCTATACCTATAGACGGGGTTCTTCGCAACTAGTTTTCCTATAAGCGCTGTGCTTTCGCTTATATCGCATTTTTACAATCATGAGTATTTCTCGTTGAGGCGAAACAATATACAATTGTTGGTATACTGAACATGGTTGAGTGGCCATAGACACACAATATGGGCATCATCAGGACCAGACTTGCATCACTGACAAAACACAATTGCCAAGGGCCAAGCCTGTTGGAGCTGGACCGTCATCGTATAGAAATCGAGGTTGGTTTGGCTGTAATAAAGTTTTTCATTGGATTGTTTCCGTTGGAAATGCATCATCGACTAGGTTAACTACATTCAATTCACTATCCCCTATATATAAATGTGTGTGCCGAACTCGAGATATTGCAAATCAAATTAATGGAAATTTTTCTTGCGAACCTGCCATATCAGTCAGAAGTTGTTAGCGGCTGCAATTAGCAGTTAAGGGTTAAATATACTGAAATGTTTACTGCGAAAGGTCTAATAAAAACCACACTTGGTATGGCTTGTGTATTTACCGAACCAATTAAAATGATTAAAAATACTTTATAATGTTGTGATATACGTAGGTGATAAGTATACAAATCCATTACCATCACTTTTTGTCTAATTTTTAGAGAGAGAGTTTGTTCTTATCAGAGATATATCTTGAAAAATCGCATCAGAGATCTACATTTTTCGAAAGCTTTCCCTCGTACTATACTAATGCACTTTCTCTCTAAAATAAACCCAATCTGGCTGGATATAGGAATATGTAAGTGCATGTTCGAAGGGGAACGAAGTTAAGGAATCAAATCGCTATCTCATCTCAGATATTTGATATAATATTGACCTATTCACAGTTCTTGCATGCTTGTGACTTGAGAAATTATTGTTTCTTATGTAAGAACCTTTTGCCTTTATACAGGTTACAAAAATCATGAGAATGTGCAAATTGATCATAGGATGAATGAAAAAATTGTGAAAAAATGCAAATAAAATAGAAATCATACAGAGTTGGATTCAGTTTCAATCTACAGCGAAGTGACAACTTGCCAAGTTCCATTCGATCAATATGGTACGTTTAATGATTTAGCTCTTTCAAAAGTTTATAGGGAACTATATAAAAGAAGTCGAGTGTTTATTAAATAGCAATGTAGACATTTACTAAACGTACTAAACGAATTCGGTTTCAAATTTCTGAAGTTCTAATTTTTCATGCAGGTTTTGAAAGAGTAATTATGTTTGTTTAGGAAAACGCAGGTTTATCGTAAATTTTGATAATGTCTTTTTTGTTCTATAATGGGTGACGAATTTTTCATTTTACCTTGTTGATAGCACTTTTCTGAGTCTTTTCTTTTAAAATTATTCCTTTAACATTGCTTTATTTAAAGAAAGTCAGTTTCGTTGATACCTGCAATTTCCGTTGATCTTAGTAGTTTCGTCCAATTTGAGAAACTTTTATCTAGAATTTTATATGATTTTCACTTACAAGACTTACCACCTCGTCGAATTTACTTCCCAAATATTTCTTTGGCCATGTTGCTGTATTGGAGAATATAAATTTTGAGCAAGGAGTCCAATCTTGGAAATCCACTGAATTCTTTCAGTTTTAATTTTAGTGTCCTTTAGTGACATTTACTTTCACTCTGAATAAGTTATTATGGATTCTGGATTATATACATATATACACACTCTCAGACACACATGTGTATATATACAATACAAACTCGTGGAAAAAATTATCGAATATTTTTAAATTATTTTTTGTTGAACAGATGAAATCAGATAATTTAACACTTTGTACTAATAAGACCATCTCATTTCACAAATTTTTACTAAAATTTTATAGGAAGAACAATATGGCAAAATCTAACTTATTAACATTAATTGAGATTATTTGCATTTTTTATTTAGCATTTCTTGTTGAGTTATTAACATTTCTTGTTATGACGCTTCATATAACATTGAGAGACCATTTCTGTGCCTTCTAGATTTTGTATATAGATGATCAACTTTTCGTTTGCTTACGTATTCTATTTGAGCCAAAACATTAATTGCATTATCATTGCAGAGAGGCGACCATTTTGAACATTCTTTGTAGTTTTAAATTTGTTTTTTAAATAAATTGAATAAAGCGGTTAAGAATTTTGCGTGTTTAGTTGCTTTCACAGAGAAAAACAGAAATATGTAATTTTCGAAGCATGGTGTAAAATTTCAATATGGCGTCCATAAGAAAACGAGAAGTTGATAATCAGAATGCAAAATCTAGAAGGTGCAGAAAAGGTCTGTCAATGTCATGTGAAGCACTATAACAAAAAATGTCAGTAAATCAAATTTCATCAAAATCAAATGGGTAGTTTTCCTGGTAGAATTTTTTTTTAATAGCATTTTTTTAGTAATTTTACGGATATTTGTAGAACCATGACAGATCAATCCAAAATCAAAATGGTTCCATAATGCGCATCAAAATTCGTAACTTTTTTAAAATTTAATCGAAGCTGTAACTCTTACCGTTTCAGACATCCCAATGGTGAGCATTGTAAAAGTAATCACCGTGTATGTAACTTGTTCACTACTAAGGCCCTCATAGGCATATGAGCTATACCAATTGGCCTAGAGGAATCTCCGTTACATATGTATGTATGTGGGTCGAATGCTCAAGCAATAGGGACTTAATTTAATGATGTACCAGTCGTGGATCACATGCTTTCAATCATGTGCAAAGAAAAAAAATCTTTTTGAAATTTAGCGAATTATTTACTTTGCTGAATATAATATGTATTTCAGATTTATTTTTTGTACAAACATGTTCGAATAAATATTTGCTAATTTATGGATATTCTCACTTTTTATACTTTACCCGTATTTGAGTCGCAAGTGCTAATTTGAAAGACAATTCAATATAGCCCAGCATCCCATGGATGAGTGGGGGTTAACTGCTCTCTTATACACTAAGGTTAATGATTACATAAATGTAAAAACTAATTTTATATCAAAATAAACATCCTGACAGAAAATAAAAGTTCAGTCTCTTGGAACAAACTATAAAATAACCATCGGTAGCGAACTAGTTAAGAATTAACTTCCGTGTTGTGCTGGGTTGTCAATGATTTATCAGCAGTGGATTTACATGGGTCGGAAAGGAAAATTACGTTAGTTCAGGTTAACGAACTAACTTTCTCCAGTAGGGTTTCGATTATTTGGTCTGGTATTCCAAATATCCTTTAAATTAACTCGTTCAGCTAGTCAGACGCTTTCATTGAAGTACATTTGCGATCTACTAGTAGATCAATAGTGCCGTAAGTTTGTCTTCTAAATATTTTAATTTATTATAATTAGGTACTTCCCTATTAAGAAAACGGGTAGAATAAAGACGAACTGCTTCACCAGAGTGTTTATTGTTTTGGAAACATGTTTCAAGCATATGTGTAAATGCACTGTTCATTTTTAAATATTTTTAACAGAAACTGATACTTGAAAATTATCGCTAATAACAACGTTCATCAAAACAAATCATCTGTACTGTGCCGTAAACAAAAATAGCAAAATTCACTTTGAACACTTGTTGTGATAGTGCTGTTCAAATTTTTCAATTTTTTTCAATTAAAAATTGTTTTATTATTAACTTGTTATACATCATAAAATTTAGAAAAATACTTTCTATCAAACAATATTAAAAAAATATGGAGTTCTATTTAAAATTTTGAAGTTGAGACCTGGAGCAGAAAAAATTGAGTTCTAAAAAATCAACTATGATATTATTTAGTATTATAGTTTAAACAATAGTGTTTTATTTGGTTTTCAATTTATAAAAATCCGTTCATAAATAACTGAGATATAGCTTCGCCTGTTTTTTATGAGACAGCCGTTATAAGCATTCTCCTTTTGGTCAGTCAGAGTTCCTGTAAACCGGTATTTCAAACTCGACCAAACTCCTAGATTAAAAGAAGAAGTTGTCTTCAATTTTGACATTGACCAGGTTGTCTCAAGGGAATTGCTTCTAAGAAACTCAGTTTATCCTGACGTAGCAGTTTAAGCAGAATAATAATATATTTCTTTAAAACAATTTATCCAATCTCCATTAGTTCATTTCTTCCAAAATCTATAGGAGAAATGTTGAGAAATATTTGACAACTATTTTATTCCAAATACGAAAGAATTTTTGAGACCGTAAATGGCTTTTTTAGCTCACATACCCGTACTTTGTGTGAGGTATCAGCTTCAAATAAACCATCTGGAGATGATACGTATTTTTTCTTCCAAACTTTACGCAGAAAAGCTGGTTTTATATAGAGATGACCACTCTCTAAACCAACTGCAGCTGTAATTTCAAACAAAATCCTCATGGAACTCAAGCTGATTACAGGCGAATAAGTTGTACTAATCCACTTCTCCGTTCTATATTGCAAGCCCATTTGCTCTTTACACTGGCCTAATAGATTTATCCACCAACTCCCATACAACATTGCAGTTTTTCAACCTTTTTAATTTAACAAGACCTCCAATGAAGTCAGGAAATTCTTCCTTAGATAGTTCTGGACTAGAACAACAAGAGCTATGCACTAAGAGCTCTAATCCTATCGAAACTGCACAATTTGACCTCGTGCTTCTTAGGATGGGCTTTATTTAGGTCGAAAATTGGTTATGTGGGAACTACCTTGAAACCGATCCTGGATGCTATTATTTAGGTTTGGGCCTCCATAACCGTTTAGTAGAGTACTTACTTGGGTCTAACCACCAACACGCAAAATGAATCTTAAGAATACTTTCAAAAATTTTATTATATAATATGTTGTTGGCATTCAAAATAAATCAATTTTTAATAGAATTAAAACTATATCACATTAAATATTACAACATAATCTCTCACAATTACTAGACCAGAAACATCACCAAATGTACTAGGGAGGCATAACCGCAGCAGCAGAATTTCAGCATTTATTCGATGATAGCCCATAGAAAAACAATATAATTTTTCCAACTAGGTAAGTACAAATTAATTTAATAATAAGTAAAATTTGTCTTTTTTAATGCTGCTGAATCTTGGTAGCTATATCTAGACTTCCGCAAGATTTTGCTTATCTGCCGATTGTCGTCTTGATCTACCTGGTTGGAAAATGAAGACATATTTAACACATTTCTATGTCCGATGGTGTCAAAAGGCTGTAAATGATAAATCTTCGTTTTCAGTTGTTCAATTAGTTCTAACACTCATAAGTATTGACCCATTTGTAGATTGTTAGAATTCACCATTTGGTCGGCCAATACTCAAATAGTAATTAGATCATTTAAATATGTGTTTATTTTTGAGATTTCAGATGCAAAATTTAGTAGACATTTTCGAACGTACTTTGCTATTAAATTAAATTGAGTTTGTTCGAATTTTGCAAAGAGATTTAAAAGGTCATAAATATGATACAGCAACAATAACGTAAAAAGTTACTGTGAGGTGTTTCTATCTAAGTTTGACCTAATCTCAACTAAAAAAATATATACACATATAAACTTAAAACTTAGTGCCCTGAAGGAACGTAGGCATATTTCCAAATGTCCACAATGCAGACCGATGAATGGAACCTACAAAGCCAATATGTAGATTTATGACCAGTTTTAAAAAATCTGGTGATATTACCGATAAAACATCATAAGAGGCAAACACATGTGCCCGATAATGCTCCAAAGCTCTCTCGAATAGAACTCTTGTCGGTAATTATCCAGACCATGAGATTTGACTTCGAATGTTTGCAGAATCCACATAGCAACATTGCAGATCACTAAAAAGATCACAAATTCCCTTCCTGGCTTCTTCTTGCGAAGGGTTTTGGTGTTGCTAGAACGGGCCATGCCATCTATGATGAACGCCGTTTGGATCACCACTTGAATTACCTTCAAGGAAATTATGTATTCTGTGGAAATGCTGCAGGCATAGTTGAAATAAATACCTCTAATACAACAGTAGAAACAGCCAAGCCATTGCGATAAATAATTCCTGCAATAATACTGAATATTCCGTGAACGAAGATGGCTGGAAGACACATTAAGCACAAAAAGTTATCCAGAGAATTGTGAGCAACTTCGTTAACATCTAGTTTAATCATCTGGAAATAGGCAAAAGCTACTGCCATAATCATCAGGGCCATAATGGCAAGGCGCGTTGATTGGTTGACTTGCAGACCAATTTCTGCCAATGACGAACGCCTATCATAATCATGATTACAAAATTTTCCTCAATTGAAATCTACTTCTTACTCGCTAGAGTAAGTGATGAAAAACAGAATGAGGCTGACCATGGAAAATACCAAGACAATGAAGCCAAGGAAAAGCCCTTTATTGGAAGCGTGGCAGTCCGCATGTATTGTAATGTTGCTCTCATGTTCAGACGGCCTTCTCTCGTTTCTACAATGTCTAGTGTCCTCCTCATGTATATGGTCATCATGATCGTGTTCAATTGGACGACAGAGTCCGATATTCATAAAGACTATGTAGAGAATTCCCACTGAAAAATAAGAGGGGTGTCAGAATAGTTAAATCGTTCATATGATGCATTGCAAAAGTAACAATCTGTGAATCAGAAAGTTGATTTTTTATAGCAGAAAAATGCTATAGAAGGAAATTCAATTTATTTCGGCACTGTTATAAACGTTTTAACGAGCTTTGTATATATTTGTTATTATTAGCGATTTAGAAGAAGTGCAATTGATCTTCCATCCTAACACTTTAGAGGAAGCTGTGTGTTTATGTAATAGTGAGTCGTGGTATGCTGTAATGTCTAATTTGATTAAATATCAGTACTTACCCACCAAAATGCTGTATTCCACACTAAAAGGATAAAGATAGGGAGAGTAATTTTGATAAATCACGTTCAGCTCTTCATGCTCACACATAGCTGTGAATCTATAAGGCACTATTGATTTTACTTTTACATAATCTAAAACAGAACAAAAAAAATCATCTTTTAAATCCTTTACCCAAAGAAACTCACTCTCATTTAACTGAATAGTATCCCCTTCGGTGCTATTAGCATATTCGTCTGGATATTGAGAATTTTGAATATATTCAGCGGTTTCCCGGAAAATTGTCCATAACCAGAAACAGAGACTGGAGGCTACGCAATGCATGAAACCAAAACGATGGAAGTCTCGGTTTTTGTTGATAATCACCTGGACAACCACAATTATTATTTAAAATACTACTTGACACTGTAATGATCTACCTACATTGGAATACTTGAAGATAAAAAAAAGGAGTGTGACTGAGTAAATGGGGTATAGAATTTCAATGATGAAGGTGACGACGCTCATGCATTCAGCAGAAGTCTGGTCTTCGGAATTCATGATGATTCCTCGGTAGGTGAGTATTAGAATGCTATGAATCAGGTGTCCGAAGCAAAATACTGTTAGACACAATTAATCAAGAAAACTTTTTTTCACAAAACTCTTTTACCTGCAGCTCCAATCTTCAAATAGAAATTGCTCGAGTGCCTGTCCATGTTAAAGCAGTACGTATGATCCACCTTCTTGCTCAAATTCATAAACTCCAAATCTTCACTTTCCACGGTTTCCTTAAGTTTTTCAAACTTTGCCTTTCTTCGGTTGTAAATAGTTATATCGATGCAGAGGAATAAAAGATAGAGGAGAGCTACACTTAGTAGTGCAAGGCTAAAACCCTGAAATAGCCACTTAGGTCAAAAGATGGCGGCCAAGTTACGAAAATATTAATTTACCTCCGCAATAAAATT
This sequence comes from Euwallacea similis, assembly GCF_039881205.1. Taxonomy (NCBI): domain Eukaryota; kingdom Metazoa; phylum Arthropoda; class Insecta; order Coleoptera; family Curculionidae; genus Euwallacea; species Euwallacea similis. The sequence continues at coordinate 2,639,244 of NC_089624.1, forward strand.
CAGTTCTTCGTTTTCCAATTCCAGAAAATCGATTATATAAAACGAGACTCCCAAGGTTACGATCAGGATTGCATAAATCGTGCTCATTGAGGTTGTCAAGATATCCCTAAAAAGAAAATATTAAATGAAAAAATTTATTCTATGAAGATCGATAGAAAGTTACGTAAAAATCTTCTTTTTCACTTCCGTAGGTGTAGGCTTGGAGTGATGGTGAGAGCTCAGACTACTGGCGACCGAAGGAAGAACTACCATTTTCGAGGTCCCATTTTGGGATGCATAAGAGCCCCCATTAGAGTAGATGAATGCTTCATTGAACCCTCTTCCAACCCCTGGGATAGAAGGGGAAGGGGAGAATTGCTCTTCTGCTGTAGCAAAGTTTGTTAGGTTCGGGTTACTGATTTCTAATGCGCTATCTGGAATAATGATTCTGTGGAAATATATTTTTTTAAAGATTTTGGAGCACTTACCTGCCACTTGAGATCCATCGAATGAGTATGTATTTAAACGTATAGAATTAAAATGTCCAGGGTTTTGGGTACTTGGTAGAATCATGCTTCGTGGGATCTAAGGAAAAAAGGAAATTTGCATTTAAAATAAATTAGTTATTGTTAAACCATTACTCACATTGGAAGAATTCAAATATGACCCAACTGAGATTGTTTGCCCTAATATGACCACCATTATTATTTATTATTCAACCAATTTCGTTGAAAGCTACTTTAAGACTGAATGAGAACCAATTATTCGGATCTTATAGTTAATTTCTAACGAATAAAAATAGGATTGTGTCCGGAAACCCAACACTTACAACTTGATTTACCGTAACTAGACTAGAGTTTGTGGATTACCAATTTTCATATATTTGGGATTTACTAAGGATATCAAAGTTAACATAGCTGTGTTATTATATTAAAAATTATATCGATAGGAATGCTTGATATTGACAAAAGGTTTGTGTACTTTCGATAAAGTTTAAGAATATTTGAGCTTTGCGTTGTGGAATGAAATCCACAAATAATTAATAATTTAATACTTTGAGCTTGGTATTATTAGATTGCACAAGAATATTTACAAAATAAATACTTACGATAATGAGTTACAATTCACTTAATATTCGATCATAAACTACATTCTCAAAGTTATCCAAAACCAAACGACTTAGCCTATTTAAAAAGATTTGTTCAGGTTTTGCTGTGGTGCGTTACGAGGAACATTGAATTAATTGTTTATTTCCCTACGTTGCTTTTCAATCTTCCAACCAATTTATATTACACCGACTTATACAGGGTGTAACATAAGTAGGGGTTTTCCTTTTAACACGACACAGACCTCAAAAAACTAAGCAATATTTTTATATAATATGTTTTTCGAAATCTCAAAAACAACCGTAATATGCGCCTATGAAAGTTTTAATAAGTATCATATCTTTAGCTACTACCCATTTCAGGAGTACCTACAAATTTACGAGCAGCAGGGGCAAATTGCATAAAAATAGTAAACATTAAATGTTTTTTGTGTTTTTACAATAACTGATAATTTTTGTTGTAACATTTTATTCCCTTTACGTTGAATTTACTATTTTATGCAGGAATAGATTTAGGTTTTACACAAAAATTTATTAAAACTGATCTGCACATATTTCGTTTTTTTTTGAAATTTCGAAAAATGTTATATAAAAATATTGTTTACTTTTTTGAGGTCTATGTCTTGTTAAAAGGAAACCCCTTACTTATGTTACATTTTGTATATCTCTTTCGTTGATAATTTCTTTGGGATTTAGTTCAATTTTTAACCATTTTCGACTAGTTTTAATTTATTTTCACTGCCGTTTGAATAGCTTTTAGTGCAGAGTTTGTTGAAATTTGATTATTTTAAGTTACGTTCTGTTTTGACTCCAATCATAATAAACTTCATTATCAAAATTTGTAATGATTTCACTTCATTTATTACGTCTGTAAAGAAATTTAAAGCTTAAAAAAATCGTCACATTTAATTATATTTTTAAATATAACCGGCTACTTTTCATTATCTTTTCGAATTGTGCAGAAAATTTTGGATATGTAATATGTGCCACAAGCCCATTTCTGTCAACTTAAATTATGCACGTTAAGAATAAATCATGCAAAATTCTACTCCAATTGTTAAAAAAATATCTAATTTTATGCTTCAGTCGGCTTTCATACTGAAAATTACATATAAAATATTTAAAAATATAGTAATAATTTCATATTTATTGCATTTTTCAATGAACCAGGTAAGTAGATTAATAATTGTTTAACAAAATATTAATTTTGCAATTTAAAAAATTCATAAAGTCCAAGCAACTTAAAGGTAGTACATTTCTGAATTTGTGTGTATTTTATGATTGCGGTTATGGGCATTCAATCGAAATTTCTCAATAACCGTCGAGTTTAGGGACAGAACCCAGCTATATGAAATATATGTTTAGAATCCCGTAGCATCAATATATCAGAAGTCTCTTACTGTTACCAACAGAATAATTTCCATAGAAATGATGAAATCACAGCCGAGTATTGAGAAATTTCTGTATTCTCACAGGAATTATCTTCTTGATAAAGTTACCAGGATATTAACATAGTAACCCTTAGAGAATTCAATAACTTAATGATAATGTACGGTTGCAAATTACATTTATCTACAACACAGCTAAGGGTGTATATTTGCGTTTTATATAAAAAAATACATAGCTAAAAGCAAAATTAAGGTGCTCGAGAATGTTTTTTTTTAATTGTTCTAATTTTAACTAATTTAGTTGGGAAGTCAAACTATATCCCTATGTAAGATATACAAAATGAATGCATTTAATTCTTTATTTTATCATCAAATGTACCAATGTTATTTATACAAAGTGTTTTTCTACATCGCTACCTAAGCTACTTCATCGAATAGAAAAGCATAAAATTGTTGGTAAAACACTCTTGATCGAAGGCAATCGAGATTTTCCAGCATTTTCGCGATTTTCCGGCTGTTCGCCGTTCGAGGAGAAATTTACAGCCGTAATCAGGTCTTCAAGTAAAACTCTCAACGTGACAAGCCGCTTGTTTTCCTTCAGATTCGTTTGCTTTGCTCTTATGTTTACCGCAAATAAAGCTTTTATTGCGAAACTAATTTCCAAAAATCTGAGACAAAATTGGCTGCGCCTGTAATGCAAATCTTACCCTGTCTCTATTTGCATTTCTGAGCCTAAGAAAATCCGAAGTGGAGCTTGAATGTATTAGTCCTGGAACAGCATTTTTTGGTTTGTTGGGATTGGGGTGTCTAAGGACTCCTTCACTCATTGCAAGCGAAACGTTGTCCTGCTCTAGTGGAGAAGATAGCGGTAGCATGTCACTGCTCTGTTTTGGTAATTTGATATCATCGTTTACCTGTTAAAACCATTTGGATTAATCTCAATTAAAAATTAATTATAATTGGAAGTTGGACTTAAGGAAATATGCTGATAATCGATGATTAGGAATTATTAGACTGTTTATTAAGTTTAATCGGTTGAAGGTATGATAATCTGCTTACAGAGATTCAGCTTTCGGTATTTTTGTGGAATTCACTGAATCATAAGCAGGAATTTTTAAATCGTTTTAGATTAAAGAATGTGATTAATTAGGCCTGTGATGCATGTTTTCATGCTTGTTATTGGGTTAATATTTACATTTGCACTTTTACTTTACACCTTTGGTATTATTTAAGAAAAAGGATGTTTATCATCTCTAACATATTTTTTACGCGGATTTTGTGAATGTGAGATTGAGCAATCACAGAAAATGAGCGAAATCCAGTAGACCTGAGAATGAGACAGAATAACTAATGTGGCTTTGAACTCGATTTATTACTCAAAGAGGGGATTCCTTTTTTGACGGAGGGAGGTTCATTTTGAATTCAAACAAAGGAAGCGACAAAATTATCAATGTTTCGGTCAATAGAACGAAAATGTTTATGTATATTTTGTAGGGTACTTATCAACATTCCTTGGACTTATGACCCCGACGTTTATGCCAAACTTACAGTTGACTAAATATAGTAAGCAGATCAAATATCTGGCTACAGATGAAATGTGAGACTCTACTTTGTCCAGCAAACGTACTGAATGGTTGCTTTTCTAATTATTTAGCATTGTCTTTCTTTACTGCCATTCCTAATCACTGCCGGTGACGAGGATATCTATCTCAAAAGAGACAAACAGCTCTCTGATCTTGATACCCTTTTTAAGCCTCATGTAGTTAATAGGCAGTAGTCATCAAGTGCTCAGATTCGGCTCAAAGAAAATGGAGGGGGATGAATTTAAGCTAATCCCATTTATTTATAACAGAAGAAATCAGACATTTTTTTAAAAGTTTTCTATTTTTGGTGAAGATCGTGGTTGGAAAAATTACAGACATTGTGTGTTTTTCAGGTTTAGAAAGCGGAGAAGCGAAATGGCTTTATTTTAAAATGAAGAGACCTGAAAAACTGCTCTATTGGAATTCACGAAGCAGCACTCAGAATTAAAAGCTATTTAAATTCATAATTTATATACAAATTCTAGACAAAATATGCGAGAAGTTTGAGTCACAGCTAAGAGTTCAGTGAATTCGTTTGGACACGTTTTTGGATGTTGCCTAATTTCTCTTTGTTAAAAAATTTATAGCTTCATTTACCTGTCCGTCACTTTCAAGAAACAGAAAAATTGACGATATATGTAAAAATTCCTGGGTTGCATAAAAATAACAGTGCTCTGCTAGATACAAATTTTTTTATGAACATCGAGAAAGAAAATTAAAAAATCACTTTCATATTTAATGCAAAATTAGGCAGTAAACCAAGCGAAGCCAACGTCAAAAAAATTTGAAGAAATTTTCAAAATTTTCGGCCCGAAATATTAATTTTTTTTACATGTAGATATATACAATGGTTTAGGTAATTCTTTCTCTGAGAAAATAACGATAGCTAGTAAGGTGCGAAGAATGCTCGTAGCGGAGCTAAAACAGCCTTACATATACAATGTCGTAATACTTCATCAAGGTAGGAGGTTAATGAAAATTCCAATCTCGTTCTGTAACAGAATTCTCCACATTTGCAGTTCCTACCTCTTTAGCGCATTGTTCATCTGCCAAATATTTTCCCTCCTAGTCAATATGATATAGCTTTCAATAAAATTGCTAAAGGCGAAGTGATTCTTAATATACATTTTTTAAAGGAAATAGGTGATATCAAAGAATATCGGCATTTTCTTCCATAACACAGCTGCTCTGGTGAAGTTTCTTTTTCTTGGTTTAGAAAACGAACTATGTAAAGTAACTGATTTTCGCCTCTTCGGTCTCCAATTTGCCTTTGTATGCCTCGACGCTTGTATTGAAATTCTAGATATTAAAGAAGGAAACAATATTCGTGTGTGGAAATATGGATAATGTCACATCCAGAGAGCAGTACTGTCGAATGGAAGATTATTTTAGAAATATTGTAGCTGAGTAGTGCCAAAATAAGAAATTAATTCACATTTAAGAAAATATGTATTTTCATTCTAAGGTAATTTGAGAGAATTTGGATGGACCAAAATCTCTAAACGCCAGTTAATATATTAGCATATAGTTAATAATACCAGGGCGAACCGAAAGGGTTCGGGGTAATGAATTGTCGGCTTATATTTACTAGAGTAACTACTACAGCATTTACTATGAATAAAGTTAATATGATAGTTACCTTCAATTCATTGTAGGTAACAAATTTTTCAGTAAAGTAACACTAACAGGATGTGAAAAAATATGATCATTGTACCATTTGTACCATTTCACGATCTGTTATAATATTTTTACTCTGATACTGTATGTTAAACATTGCAGTAAGGTAGTTTAATTCTTTAATAAAATGTAATTAAAATAAATGTTACATTATTCATTCACACTTTCTGAAACTATTTTTCACTCCTACTAATTGCTTCTCATCTTCTGCTTCATATGCGCATTGGAAAAACTCAGCAAAATATTACAATCGAAATGTTGTGTCTTAATGCACTAACTTGGGAGAATTTTTAGTATCAAATTTAACACAATTTTTAGTGTGACTGAAATAAATTTAATAGCAACATTCGTGCTCAAGACCGTTCATAACCATTTTAACTGGCAAGAGATTCATTCTACAGAAGTACCCGAAAGAACATATTTTGAGTTATTTTTATTTAAAATTTTTTTTTTGTGTCACAATTATGTTTTTTACCTACGGGTATTTTAAGCAAAGTATTTTGTACGGTTTTCGTCAAAATGTAACTGAATGATCACAGCGATTTTTTGTTTTTTCTCAGGTACATTCCTAACTTTAATATAATATATCTTTTTAGTTGTTGTAACCGTACGAATAAATAAAAATATATTTGTTTCTATATAATAAAATGAGATTAGTTCACAAATAAGCAACCAAAATATGTTTTAAACTATTTATTGGAGGGTATTACTAATCTTTACGATAATTTGAAAAAATACATAAAATACAGATAAGAATTTTAATAATTTTACCAACATATTCTTGTCTGAGTTTTGCGTACTTCTAGACACAGTTTTTTATATAATTTTGTTTAAAAAATTTAGTCTCAAACAAAGATTCAAAAGTTTTCTTATTTAGGAATTATCCATGTAAAAACCATTACCTACTGCATACACTTCGTAAATACATATGTATTCGGGTTAATTAAAAGTAGGTAAAATTATTATAAAAATATGACTTTTGGAAATACACAAAGTGACCTAAAAGTAAATCGTCTTACGTTAACCATGAATTCTACGTTGAAAAATAACCCTAGTTAGCTATGTAGACTATGGTCCAAAGATGTTTCGTTACAAAAATACAGGGTGTAGAAATAAAATTTAAAAAATCCAAAAACTCAATTATCTTCAAAATCGTTTTAGATGTTATAATAAAATTGGGGTAATGTCGATAGAAACGTAAGCCGAATATTTTGCAATGCAAAATAATTTTTCAGTTCTACCAGTGGCGCTCGTAGCGCAATGCCATTGAGTATTTTTCAAGAAAAAAAAAGCAACGGATTTTTTCTTAAATAAATGATTTCGTTTAATTGTTTGTTCCATTCTGAAGGAAATAGTTCCCTTGATATTTTATCGTACGATGCACCGCATTACACTGTCAAGAAAGTATTCTTATTACGAATTATTTTACGGGCTGGAAAATTAAAAATCAATGTTAAAGTAAACATATATTTTTAAATAATTAATAATTCTAACAGGTTTACAAAAACTACTCAAAATGGTCTCCATTGTTTTTGATGCGGGCTTTTATTTCAACACCCTGTATTTCTGTAACAAAACCTCTTTTTACCATAGTCTATATAACAAACCAGGATTATTTTTCGACGTAAAATTCATGGTTAACATATGCCGATTTACTTTTGGGACACCCTGTATAATACTTCTGTTTCCCTGTTACATGATAAAATAAGATTGTTTTATTCGGGCGTCAAGTTTAAGTTTGTATCTTACTGTTTTGTAAAGACATAAAGTAGGCAAAAAGGGTTTCGTTCTTGAAATAATCCAGTTAAATTAAAAGTTTTGAGTTTCAGCGGTTTTAAACGATCTCGTTTAGCGAAATGCTTTTCCTGGCTCTGATGAGGAAATTACAGACCCGTAATAAAGACGAATTTATTTATTTTGTTACTGGAAACTAATAGTAGGTACCTGTTTCCCTTCATTGACGGTATTATCTGGTGTGTCCTTAGGAACCAGCGGAAGCGCCCTCGTATCAAAGGCAAAAGTTACTTTATTACTTTCGCTGGGGCTTCCTCCCTGGGAATTCAACTCCGTGGTTGCACCAATGAGCTGCTCTTCCCTCATCATGAATTTAACGGGAACAAAAGTTGCAACACTTTCTACTGCCCTCTCACACTAATTGAGACAATGGATCTCTATTTACAAAACTTCCAATCCATATTGGCTATAATACCTCACATTCACAAGCCATGAGAAACTAAACGCTATCCTAATTACCAATAAATTGGCTGTCGGATATTACGTAGTAGCCAAGATAAGCCCTTTTTATCATCATTGGAAGTCAAAGAGGAATTTATAGCCTCTTAAGCTTCGCCCCTTTGAACAGTATCCACGAACGGCGTGTATCTTGATTTATCGACACTAAAGCAATAAAGCATTCCTAATATTTAAGACTATAATGCTCCAGTTATTTTTAAGGATTAAGCCGGTAAACAAGTATTAGTCAACGTCATATTAAATTGCTCTTGTCTTGCGTTTCGCCATACCTATGTTAACCTTTGCACCTAATTAGCATTAAACTCTCTTTTCTAATGCTTCAAGAAATATTTAATATTCAGAGGAAGCCTGGCGAAACTCTCAAGAGATCTTTTAAGAAACCCTTTGGGAGCAATTAAATATTAAACAGAAAGATAGTGAAATAATTAATTAACGTAATTACCAATTGCCAGTAATTAATTGGGGCACTGATTTAATTGGGCCCCCTGAATGACACAATACAGACTTTGATAAGATCTTAGTTTAATTTTGTCAAGCTTTACGATAAAAAAAATTATAACTGTTTCGAAGCACTGAGCTGGACCAAGAATTATTTTAAAAGAACTACAGTACTATGTCACATGTAGATTGAGCTGAGCAGTCGAATCGAAAAAACTACAAGCAGGAAATTGTGGTAGCAACAGTAGAACTTACAGCTTACAAATACTTACAAAATAGCTTCTCTTGTTGCTAAACATTTTCCACATTAACTGAGTTTTCCCTTTCGAATAGTGCAAGGAAGCCATAAATAAAGGTAGGCATTAGAATATGTATTTCTAAATTTTACAATGTATGACGCCAGGGCTACTGACATTTAGCCATAATAAATTAGTTATAATTTATTGAAGGATTTAGTCGTTTTATGATTTATTCTCGAAACTGGTGCTCCAGTCCTAATACGAAAATACCTCAATATGTAGTAAGCTTTTAGTAAAAACAACATAGATTTACTGAGAATTCGTTTGGCAATCTAATGTCAAAGCAAATTGGCTCCGATATAATACATAGATAATAGAAGGCTTCGATTAGCTAAAGCGATTAAATTGGAGCTTATGTTAATCGATATTAAATTTATTGGAAAAGCTGCCCTCGATCGATATCTCCCAGCTAAAATTACGGGCTGCAAGAGGGAGCTACACAATAGCTGGAAATCGATTTGGCTGTAGCGGGCCCTATTTAGCACAATCGATGATGACGGCCACAGAAATCAACGTTCAATCCACTTCCTGGAGGTGTCACCGATGTTAATAAACTTACCATTAAACAATAAACATTTATTTTATTTCTTATGGTTGAGATTTACTATTATTCTTCTCCTGAAACCTTAGTAAAATAAATATTCGAGACACTAGCCGTATTTTCAAATATTTCATTAGCACTAACAATGACTTTGGATATTAATAATATTTATTAAAGTTTTTGTCAATTCAATTTTCTAACGCTCCTGAACCTGTCTGGTTTTCTCGCGAATAAACAATGGTTTAATTTACTTGTGGTGAAAATGACTATTAACCGAATGAACTTACCCATTTTTAAACTCCAGAATATCACTCCATATCTCATTGGAGATGCAACTGGCTTATTATAGACAAGCAAAAGTTGATCCACGTTTAAGGAAGATTTAAGGTTTCTGAGCCAGTAACAGATTCTATTGAGGTTTAATATTAATTTATTTATGTGAAACTTTCAGGCTAAGTCCCCATCAATAGATATGCCCAAAGAATTGATGATTTCCGTCTAGGTCATATAAGGGATAGTAATTTTAATGTTTAATTCTTCGTTTATTCTATTTTCTTCACCTTTAAACATACATCGACTGTAACTGAACTCACCTTCAATGTGAGTTTGTAGCGCCAGTAGTCACGTCAGTTTTATTTGCATTTCAGGAAAGTTTTGCACTAATTTGCAAGATCAGAAATTTTTGGCCCACAAGTTTCGTTTTTCACTTGACTACATAGTACGTAATATGTACACTCGCTAGATTTTTAGTAACAATAATTAGAGAAGAAGAAACATCATCAGCAAAAAACCTTCAGTATTCATTAATTCAGAAAGATTTAAATAAACACTTTCTCCATCGTCTATACTCTTAAAAGAAGTACTATGTATAGGGTGTTTCAATTTGAAGTGTTTTGACGGGAAAACCCTATTTCTTAATTAAATAGAAGAAGAACTGATTTACGTGTCACGGGCTAGATTTTTACGAAATGTTTATTGTCAAAAATCGGTTCCCGATATTGCTACGTTTTTATGCTATTCCAATATTTTAATCAATAAGAAAGTTATTGGCGATTTTTGAAATAGCCAAAAATCTAAAAACCTATATTTTAGTGTTGACAATATCGGGAAACGGTTTTTGACATTGAAAATTTCTCAAAAATCGACCCCGTGACGCCTAAATCAGTTTTCTTCTATCTAGTTAGGAAATAGGTTTTTCCCGTTAAAACATTCCAAATTGAAATACCACGTACATCTATCTTAAGAAATTTTATGTTAGGTCGTTAGTTCTGTTGACCTTTTTTTAGCCATTATTAACATAAGCTACAATCAATAAGAATTATAGTAGCTCCACCGAATTGAAAATTCAACTGCAAACTGGCAAGCCGACATCGCAAGTGTTTATTTTCACACGCAAATTAAGGCAACAATACATTTATTGCGGTTATTTCTCTTGCGCCGTTTGCCACTACTGAAGACAGCAGATTTTTTCGGCTTATATGTCTGCAAAAATTCAGCTCGTTTAATAATAATATTATTTATAGTAATGAGCAAACTTAATTTACTACCATGTCGGTTATTATTGACGCCACTGCATGTATAATCTCAATTTAATATCAACTTTCGACGACGAACACCAATGATTACTAAATTGAAATCACTGAACATTCTTTCAGTTATGATCACGTCGTATATTTCCCTCTTGGATATTTTGAAACGATCTCCAGTTTATTTGGGTGAATTTGTATACTGCTATATCAAATAAAGGCATTAATTATTGCAAGCAAAATCGATCAAGATTTAAACGCAGGGAAGGATATAAGTGGACAAACCAAGGATGTAAAAACAACCCAACATACTAATGAAGAATGTTCATAAGAAACAAAAAATTATTATGATCATAATCGAGATGGTCTCTCATAGGTGGATGAAGAGTGGGCATTTATGAGACATTTATAAAACACATTCTTGTTTATGGAGTTACCTTTCATAAGTGATGACGAAATGCTACACTCAATTACACCTAAGGACCGGCAAAGATGTTATAGGTACAAAACCAATTAATTTCAATAGAGGGATATTTGAGGATGATGCCTTGAGTGCGCTGTGGTTTGGTATGTCATTAAATCCGTTCCTCGGAGCCCTAAATCGCCTGCAAGATGGATAAAATGTAAGCTGGAACATCGTTATAAACAACAAACCATCTCATGTATATGGATAACATTAAACTCTAGGGATTGCGTGAGGCACAATTAGAAACACTATTGAAAATGGTGGGAAAAATTATGAGATATTTCATTGAAATTTGCATGCATGCACGTCCAAAAAGGCAAGGGGAGAAAATAGGACAGCAAGAGGGCACCATAAGATCAAATGCTAGATCCAATGTTTATAAGTACAGGGTGGCCATCGAGAGGTGACCCTGTACCTTATCTCAAAAACTGTAAGAGTTACAAAAAAACTTTAAATATAAAAGTTTCATAGTTTTGTTAATAGTTTTTAAGTACTTTATGTTTATGTATACAGCATGTCTCATTTTCGCGGAATGGAAGCTAACTTTCTTATTTTGAATTAGACAGTATACGTTTTATTTTTTTATTTGATTCTACATAAAAATCTAAGCCTTTTTTGCATTTAGTCATATATACCTATCTCTCATAGTTTTTGAAATAATGAAGCTTTCATTTTTTTTTCCCAAAAAATCAACTAGCAAAGAAATGGTAATATTTAGTTCAATATGCAAATCAAAATGATAATTTTTAAATAGCAAGTGAATGATGGTCTACTAACACTTGATATCTGGTCACTTTGTATTATTAATATACAGGGTGCCGAAAAATTTTGATCAAAAAAAAATATATATATAATATAATACAAAAAATTTATAATGCTACAAAATAAAGATAACTAATAAGAGTTTGTGGCTCAAATTTCAGTGTTCTAGATATGATAGTTAAAAAGATATATGCTTTTCAATTTAGAGCTATTTGTTGCCAAATCAGCCAAAAAAAAATGTTTATTTTGAAAACGATTCATCATAGCTATAACATATGGTGCATAAACTGAGGTTTAAATCTTCTGAGAAATTCGAAAATCTAATAAAATACTGACTGTGCCATTTAAAATAACAAAGATGTCTTCAATTACACATACATCTGGCAACGTCGCAATGATACCAACATTTTAATTTAATAGATCAAACTCCATTACATTGGTATCCAAAATTTCAAATCTCTAGCTATATTACAACCCCGTAAACTTTTAATAGGACACTCACCGTGAATGACCCTGTATATAATACAAGTTATTTAAAATATAAGTTAATATATAGGGTGTCCCATTTAAAATATTTGACTTTTTGCCCGTCAAAAATCAAATTTTTTGATCAAAATTTTTCGGCACCCTGTATATTAATAATACAAAGTGACCAGATATTAAGTGTTAGTAGACCATCATTCACTTGCTATTTAAAAATTATCGTTTTGATTTGCATATTGAACTAAATATTACCATTTCTTTGCTAGTTGATTTTTTGGGAAAAAAAAATGAAAGCTTCATTATTTCAAAAACTATGAGAGATAGGTATATATGACTAAATACAAAAAAGGCTTAGATTTTTATGTAGAATCAAATAAAAAAATAAAACGTATACTGTCTAATTCAAAATAAGAAAGTTAGCTTCCATTCCGCGAAAATGAGACATGCTGTATACATAAACATAAAGTACTTAAAAACTATTAACAAAACTATGAAACTTTTATATTTAAAGTTTTTTGTAACTCTTACAGTTTTTGAGATAAGGTACAGGGTCACCTCTCGATGGCCACCCTGTACATATGCAAGACATAGACATACATATCTCGAAATTGGAAATAGAAAAAACCTTTAAGCAAAACCCTACAAAGAAGTACATGCGCGACGAGAGTATCATTACAGCTGTAGCAAGTGCAGAATCAAACATCTTTCAAATGTATGAAAACAAATTTCCTAAATCTTAAATATGAGTGCTTTCATAGCTTTATATCATCAGTTACTTCAAGACATCAATTAATCTAATACACCATTTGTTCTACGTTAAAAATCCGGTATTTAAAAGGCATTGGCAGAGATTTTATCGCGATAATTTTTATTATATCGCGATTAAAATTAAAATTCCTGTTAATGTTTATGAGTTAAAAATTCTCAAAAGGTATCAGAAATACACAATATTTGGTTCGTGGAATTTTCCCCTAAATGTAACTCGTGAATGGAAAATTATCAATCATTCTAGACCAAAATGCATTCGAGCAATTCGGGTTTCTATCACAAATTGCATTCGTGCATACTACCTTAAAATAATCGATAATTTTCAGTACGTTTATTACATTAAATATGATTAGAATTGTAATTTTCAATTTTATATCGAATTTTCCTCCATTTCTCACTTGCCCGTGATCCCCACTTACCCCATGCTCTCGGAAAACTGGGAATGCGGCAAGTGGGATTATCGAACTTACCATAAAATGATAATTAATACCTACAATTTCTGGCTATTAGGAATAGGGGACAAGATACTCAGCACTACTGCAGGAAACATAAAAGACCACAAGTAACATGAAACAACACTTCGAACACGCTGTACAGGACATTGGAAAGTAAATGGTTACTGTCCTTTGCATAACCCAGTAGAATTGTATTTGTATTTTTTTATATTGAGCCATATGAAGTGACAAATTTTCTGCCTTTTCCCAGGTTCCCTTGGAACCTTATCATTTGCTTTAACGAACAAGCTGGACCTATATGTATGTAAATAGAGTAATGCAACAAAAACACCTACAGTTAGGTTTTTCCAAGCCCCACTCTGGTATATTTATGTGTATACTTCCTTAAGAAATACTTTGGTATTAATATGACGTCAAAGAATTTCTTATGTGGAACATGGATATACGAGGGTGATGTTACGCAAAGCCTAAATTAATTTACAATAAAGCGAAATGTAAAAGGCTACATTCAGCTTTTTTCATAATGAAAGATGCTTCTCAAGCCTGTATCTCTAATAGTTAAAAAAATTAACTCCAAACCACGAAGAAAAAATGGAGAACGATATTAGGATCCAAAGAGAGAAAGGGGAATTAGAGTGCTCAAATGAGTGTTAATCGGGGTGCTGATAGCCAGTTGGTGCTGGAATAATCACATGAGGATAATCAATTTTATAAAGATAGCCTTTTCGTGAGCCGCCCCTTAAAATCGATCATTGCATCAGCGAAATCAATTGTTTCGTGTCGATTAATTAGTGTTCCCATTTGATAAGAGAATTATTTTTCATAAACGTCCTTCCTATGCAGCAGTGAATTTAAACTGAACTATTTTATAGTAAATATAGATCGAACGCTAACAATATTGTAGAACGCGAAAGCCTCGAAATACTGCTATTTCAGACGCCTATTCCTCCAACATGTGGACTTTTATCAGTTATGAACAATAAAATAATCAAACAAAAATCATCACCAATCACGAAAACGAAATATGTGCTTTTTTTTATTGCTCCAGGAATATTGTGATTAATAGTATCAAATGCCTGCGAACAATCTAAAAGAACACAATTTGTTATCCTATTATTGTTTAGAAATCACGGAATCATCCACCATATCCGACAGGATAGGCACGCGGCTATAAGCAGAAGGAAATCCAGACTGATTGTATGGAATAACATTGTTTATGGAAATGTATGAAGCGATCTGATGTTTCACGATTTTTTTCCATTTTTATACAGAAGGAGAGGTATCGATATTGATCGAACTTGGCTCATAGTAGAGGTATTCTTTCCCTTTGGCTAAGGCAACGTATTAAAATTATTTATCTTCTTAAGTAAGATTTATTTAAAAAACTGTTTGATATAAGGAATAATTGAAGAACAGCATAAATATAACAAAGTTATGTTTAAATTGACTGTCTTAAATGCTTTAGAATTGATATCAAGAACTAATTCAGACATTAGACTTCCAAGAATAGGATGAAAGGAGAACGATATGCTTCTTGAAAAGCGATTATGTGCATAAAACTTAATTAAACTCTGCTTGTGGACAACATTATTATTTGACAGTTGAGTTAAGTAAGCATTTATTTCGTTCGGATCCTGAGAAAGATCAGACACAGCGGAACTAATCCTTTTATTTACAATATGGATTTTTTTCGCTTCGTTCCACTGCTATTCAGTGCATGAATTTATCATATATTGGGATTTGGCGGTAAAAGGAAAACAACATGTTGAGATATTTTGAGTCTCCGTAGAGAACAAGAAATATACACTTCTACAGAGTAGTGAGAATTTTATTAAGTAGGTCCTTATGGTACGAGTGGAAAAAATGAACTAACTTACAAAAACTAAAAACCAGGCCAATGCAATTGACCTGCCAACTAAGGTTCTTAAAATTAGACAAAACACATGTGCAAGCAACAAGAAAGAACTTTCACCAAGGACTACCCCAGTCTGACATCATAAATAAAGGATTGCCAGATGAGTTCGCATATGGCCCTTCTTAGAAAGAACCCAGAAAATCTTTAAATTCTTGCAACATGAACAAAAGGAAAGCAGAAACAAAAAATTCAAAGTACAAGCAGTGTTGCATCATAATTTCAACACAACAAAAGGTAACGGAATTATTGAAATGTAGTTTTTAATTCATTTGCGAAAAGTACAGATTTTCAGCCCTGTACAAATTATAGTGTTGTACTCGCATATAATGAGTATTATCCCCTCAAGAGAATTGCGTCACCGGTTTCGCTCATGATACAAACTTCTCCATCGAGATCATAGCCTTCATTATAGGTTCGAACAGAGTATTCCTAGGGTTTTATTTGGTTATTTGAGGTACTGCCAGAATCAACAAGAGCGTAAGTTCTGAAAAGGACACTCGAAAATAGACGCTTGATATGTAATAATACGTCAATTTGCTTCCATGGAAACAAACTTCTGATACAATTAGCAGTACATCAATAATTTGGCTCTTAAAAGAATAATGAAAATGTTTGCGAGGGACTGATTACTATCCATTAAAATTCAAACTGCATATGTTCGTTAGCGAAGAATAAAAATTTCCAAATAGTAAACCGCGTACACGTTTTGTTACGAAGACTGACCATGCTAACAGGGAATGGAGTTTTATTAATATTGAGTGTTACAAATTATTCTACTTTGATTGGAATTTCCATTATGTACATTTACCTCGATGTATTTCGTGATCCACTGTCCGAGAGAAAGTTATGCATATAATCAATGTTATAAAGTACATATCTTTCTAAGACGGTCCAACACATATAACGTTCACCTCCATTTCGAAGAAGAAAATGAAGACCGATTTCGATTAAAGCTCTTAGAAGAATGATTAATTTTTTTATTAAAGCTCGAGATGAATTAATCGTTTTCATCTAAATAATGAAGTATAATGGACTTGAATGAAATCTCATTAAAATGATTAGTAATGATGATTGCCATTTCCATACATTTCCAACTACCTATTCGAAAATGTATGTATCAGAAAGATAAAGATCCCCTTTCGAACCAAAGCGGAACAATTTAACTCTCGATTCGATATGCAATTTGTTTCGTCTGAGGAGTTATTCTTTCTCGTTGCCCGGTCAATTTGGAGTTATGAGGGCGGAATATGAATATTTCCGACTTATATTCGGGAAATTGTGCTTGTAGGCAAGTTCATATGTGAACTTTGAATTGGGTCGTTCCTCTTCGATTATTTAGTCACGTATTGTAATTTTACAGTGTTTCCTTAATTTTGTTGCTACTTATACAGTGTAACCTTTAACCTGGAATATCGAAACATCTCGAATACTAGGTGTCCTATAAAGAAATATTTCGTATCAAACTTTAATCACTCTAAGGGGGAAATGTACTGGTGTTAAAGTTAATCAGCGTTTTCCTGAAAGACCACGACCCCGGACATCTTTTTATCGTGTGATTAAAACAATTATTAATGAAGGGAGTGGAAATCAGAAGCAGAAAAGTCGCCCAGTTACTGGTGTGTAGAAAACAATCAAATTGCAGTCTTAGGTGCTGTGGCTTTTAGTCTCCAAGTGAGCACAAGAGAAATATCAGGATTATTAGGAATTTCTCATATGAATGTATGGAGAATGCTGAGGACGCACAAGTTTCATCCTCGTCATATCTCTCCATACCAAGAGCTCTCTAAGGAAGATTTTCAAAATCGTTTAAACTTTTGTGAGTGGGCATCTGGACAAATAGAGCGAAATCCCAATATTTTCCGTTGTTTATTATTCTCTGACGAGTCATCGTTTACAAATCATGGGACAATTAATAGGTATAACATGCATTATTGGAGTGTTGAAAATCCGCTTTGGCTTCGAGTAGTTGAGCTCCAGCGTCCTCGAACTGTCAACGTATGTTGTGGAATCATTGGCAGTAAACTTATCGGTCCCCACATAATTGGAGGCAACTTGAATGGTGAAATGTGCCGGAATATTTGGAAAATGAATTGACTATATTACTCCAGAACTTAAACTTAGATATGCTTAAGCATACTGAGAACACATGGTTTCAGCATGACGGTTATCTGGCTCATTATTCTGTTGAAGTTCTTAATCGTAATTTTAACGGTCGATGGATCGGCAGATTTAGTCCGGTGAATTGGCCTGCAAGATTTCTAGATCTTATTTAAGCGGGTTTCTTTTTGTGAAGATATCTCAAAAATCAGATTTATAAAGGAATACACTGAGCGTGCAGGGGAATCAACTTTACAACCAATATATTTTCCTTTCAGAGTGATTAAAGTTTGATACTAAACATTTTTTTATAGGATGTCTAGCATTCGAGATATTTTGATATTCCAAGTTCAATGTTGCACCCTGTATACAGGGTGATTCACAACTCATCTATAAAATTTTAGGAGTAGGTGTGTCATGAAAAACTAAGTCGATTTTGTAAGAAAATTTTTTGGAAAATTCTTTAAAATTTTTCGGAAAAATTGTATAATTTATAGTTGGGTCTCCCACGTGTCTATGGTTGAGAGCTGAAGACTGAGTGATCCGACTTAAGGGTACTTTTGTTTCACCCGAAATAAAAAAAGCGAGCTTACAAGTGTAAGCAATTTTGTCATCATAAATTGTTACCCTTAAGTCGGATCACCCATGTCTTCAGCTTCCAACCATTGACACGTGGGAGACCTAACTATAAATTATACGTAAGGTTGATGAACCTAGAAGGGATTCTGCAGAAAAATGTAAATATTATAGTCGTCCAGTTATACGACGGTTAAACTTTAACAATTTTTTCCGCGGAAATTATAAGGATTTTCCAAAAAATTTTCTTACAAAATCGACTTAGTTTTTTATGACCCACCTATCCCTAAAATTTTATAGATAAGTTGTGAATCACCCTGTATACGAAGCCTGAAATGAAAAGTGACAAATTAAATTTTGCTAATTTTTCTATTTTTTATTGATTCGCAAACTTTACCAGAAAATTGCATTAGTGACCCTGTTGAAAAACAATCTTTCCCAACGTGCCGTGTAATCGTTTCAGCATATGACGGGTTTAATTATGAAGTAAAAAGGATTTTGAATTTTCGCTCAAAGCAAAAACGTTTTCATGGCCAATGGCGGTATTAGTTTATTACCAAAATATACCGATTCCTCCTGCAAAGTTCTCACTTTCACGCCTGCAGAAATCCCAAAAAGTGCAAAATGTCGTTTCCATGGCGAACTAACAGGTGCCGGAAACAACCTGTAAAGGCCAGGAAAACATGTATCAAAGGGAGATTGATATCTGAGTTAATAAAGTGTCACTGACCAGGAGAGTCCTTTCCTAGTTGCATTAATAAAGCTGATATTTTGCAGCAGTCGGAAGCTGTTTAGCCAGTCCTCCGGACAATTTCTTTAAATTATTCTAAATCCACTGAAATCCGAGTTAGTTGGTTTAACGTAATTCAGTTAGCAATTGAGCCATTGTCCTTTCCCTTGAGCTTTTATCCTGAGCCTAATGAAACAGCGCTTTCCTCTCATTCCTGCTAAACCGAGGTAAGTTTATTCCGGCAACATTCTGAACATCTGCATTCAAATTCATCTGTCAGTCAAAACATTAACAGCCTCCGGAAATTACAAAATCGCAACGCTCTGGTTGCGAAAGAATGATTTCCGGTTCCAACTGAGTACTAACCTGATTACATCACATTCGCCCCTTTAATTTGACGTATTTAATAATTTTTCCAGATAATTCCGGGAGTCTCTTGAGCCGTGCGTGCATATGCCACGGTTCCGGTGGAATCGTAAATTTTAATTCTTAGGGGCGCCGAACAAGGAATAAATGGCCCCTTTAAAATGGGTAATATTGCATTCTAAGCGGTCTTCTCGATGATTTGTCGTGGTTCCTAAAGGAAATTTAAGTCCTTCGCCAGCCAACGAGGTTAGGCATATCCTTTATCAAATTTAATTATCCTACCTACCATCATATATACAATTCGATTGGAATTTCTTATGGATTCAACATAGCGAAACTTTGGAAGTACGGAAACTGCTAATAATCTTAATTGGGGGCGGTCTCGGTGAAGAGCCAGAAAGGCCTTTCTTTGCGTATTTTCCTCTACACGTGTTTACTTTTTTGAAACATAATCTGGACATAGAACTCGTCAAAAGGTAATCTTTGTCGGGGTTTTGTAAAAAAGTGCCATGAACCCCAAAAATATTCATAAAGCTCTCTTGTTACTGCTAGTACTGGTCTAAGAGAAGAATACGTATTTCCCGCCTCCTTTTTATTTACAAAATTACTGAAAAGACTCTTGTTTCTTTTTAATTATCGCCCTTTTGCACACGTTAGGAATATAAGCAAACAAGGTCAGAATCAAATTTCAATGACTCTAGTTTGGGAACAAATTAAATTTGATATAAAATGTTTTGTGATTTATTTTAAAGTAAAATGCAGCAGACAAAATAGATGTATTCTCCTTCCAACACCTTTCCTGCCTCGGCACTTTCCTTGAGTCCCCAGATGTAACATAGCCTATGATCACACTTCCAATGTGAGGTATTGCGGGGCTGTCTTCACGTCATTTCGGATTTTCAAAACCACCCCAAGACTTGAAGGCTTTATGTCTAAAGAGGGAGGGTAGACGAACGACGCAAACAACTGCGGCCTACTTATCAAATTTCCGAAATGAAGAATCACGAATGAATAATTTAGGAAATGTTATTTTATGTAACTTGTTTTCTTAACGGAGAGTTTCATAAATAGTTACTCAGAAATTTCACTTGAAGTGTGAATTTGATTTATATGAAATACAAACACTCTGTTGACCTTCCCTCTAAGTCCTATTATTTATTATATGGCCTTTCAGGACGCGGTAGGAAACTCACAAGAGATTACAAAGATCTAAAAATGTTTCCCTGAAATTTCGAGATATGGTTTTAGAAATTATCTTAACGTTTAAACCTTGACGAATTTACTAATACCCTCACATTTTGTTCTTCATTTCCAGACTACGCGGATTTCCTAATCTGTCGCGGATGACAGGTGGGTTTCCACATGGAGAGATGTAGACGTCTTTTTATTTTCCGCATTTTACATTCATTGTCAATATTTACGGCGCGGCTGAAAAGTTGATACCAAAGTGCTTTTATTTCGAATGGTTTTATTATTTGCCTCATTTCGAACGGAAAATAGAAGATTTATTCCTTCCGAACCGTACAAAGGTCATTCAGTCCCGTATTAAATGGAAACAGTCATAAAATAGCCCAGGCCCCCCCGGAAATTACGGTGCATGTGCAACATATGTTGCGATCTCCAATAGACGCATAAAGATTCAGGAAAGTGTTGCCAGAAAGCGACGTTTACTTCGCATTCCTGCTTTATCTCATAAGCTATAACGACTTCACGTGGTTCGGTGATGGTGCGAGGGTCCGACAGTGGCTTAGCTGTTACTGAAGTTGTAGACTATACATACACCCACCCTATGGTTTACTGCGTTTAAATTACCATATAAAAGAGATAAGACATATAGCACGTCGTCCGAAAAATTTTTATGGTAGATGAAAATTCACCTAAACGTCTTGCAAATCGAGCCAAGCCCGTTAAACCGGAAATAAATTTTAGGTAAAAAGGTTCCAGCGCCGTAAATTTGACTTAATGAAAATTCCTTCCTCTAACAAATCGTTATAATATGTGCCATAATATCCGACGAATATTACCCCAGAAGACGTTACAGTGACGCATGAACACCTGTATATACCTGTCTTTATTCCTCTTGCCCGAATATGGCCTAGGGAATTAGACACTGGCATATTACACGAAAGTTTATCGGTAATGGCAACTCCGAAATTCATCCAGATAATTTTCCAGACTTTTCAAGCTTCAGATTGTGAAATCTGTGTAATTATTATCAAGATTTTCAGAGTGAAAAGTTTGTAAAAGAATGTGGAAAATTTTCTTGGTAAGTGACGTTCCAGAATTCATTTATTCCGCTGATTCAAGGTGAGCCCCGCTGACGTATGGAAACTAATAGACGTCTTACGAGGTGCCCCGACTCGGAGGAACATCCATTCGCAAGCCATTAGCCCAATCTTAATTAAATATTTTCTCCCTCGGATGATATTTCCAAGTGTCACACAACTACGTCGACTACGGCACGCTTCCAGCTCTCTGCATGTTTTCTTTGAAACGACTTTAAGTCATGGGCGTACGTACTTGCTCCCTTTAAAATCTTACGGCTTCAACTGTCCAAATAATATTATTCCTTTGGAAAGTGCGAGGTTTAATCCAAAACATGTTACAGATAGCAACTTGATATTTGATCGCATAGTCAGTTCGTTTATTTCCTCACCACTATCCTAGTAACGCACGTCTGTGACCATAAATCTTACCTAACTTTCTATCTACTGATAATACTTATCCAGGTAGATCAATTACAAGATGAAGTGTTAGGTCGTGTAGTATGAAATGAGTAGAATTGAATTGAAACTTTAGTCATTTTTTTTCATATGAAATGTTTTTATTGTCAATCGAAATATGCACCACCATTATCAATACACTTCTGCCATTTAACGGGAAGTTCATTGATTCCCCTGCTGTAAAAGCCTGCAGGCCGAGAGTCGATAAACTCTTGGAAGGCAGCTTTGACAGCCTCGTCGGAGTTGAATGTTTTCCCTACCAAGAAGTTATCCAAATTTTGAAACAAGTGGTAATCAGTGGGTGCTAAGTCGGGTGAATGCAATGGATGACGAAGAGTTTCCAATTCCAACTCCTGTAGCTTGACCAAGGTGACTTGTGCGGTGTGTGGCCGAGCGTTGTCTTGCAACAATAGCGGTGCGCTTCGATTGACTAATCTTGGCTGCTTAACCGTCAGTTGCCTCATCATTTCGGTCAGTTGTCGGCAGTAGACATCAGCCGTAATCGATTCACCAGGTTTCATGAAGCTGTGATGGATGACACCTGCGTTGGACCACCAAACGGACACCATAAGCTTCTTTTGATGAAGATTTTTTTTCGCACAATGTTTTGGTGGTTCATCTTGATCCAACCACTGCGATGAACGTCTGGTATTGTCATATAGGATCCATTTCTCATCACAAGTAACAATCCGATTCAAAAATGGATCGTTATTATACCGGCACAACAAAGAAACACAAGCTTCGAGACGTCGTTCTTTCTGTATGTCGCTCAACTCATGCGGTACCCACTTGTCCAGCTTTTTCACCTTACCAATTTCAGCCAAATGAGTCAATATTGTTTTTTTGGTTACACTGAATATTAACGATAATTCGCTTGCACTTTGACGTGGATTCGCTTCCACCACGGCTTTCAGATAATCGTTATCCACTTGAGTTTCAGGTCGTCCACGTGGTTCATTTGTTAGGTCAAAATTGCCAGAACGAAATTTCATGAACCAACGAGATACTGTTTGCTGTGAAGTGACTTCAGTACCAAACACATCATTAATATTGCGAGCCGTCTGAGCTGTTGTGGTTCCACGGTGGAACTCATATTTCATTAACACACGAATTTCACTATTTTGCATGGCTGCACAAAAATGTTTATAAAAATAAAAGTTTTCAATAATTTTTAACACTTTAAACTCTGATTGAAAGAGGAAGAATGTGCCTTTTCCACATAAAAAAGTCAAGTCCAAATATAGATTTAGAATGAAGTTATTCGCAGTTGAATGTGGCATTTCGAGAATCTACTCATTTCATACTACACGACCTAATATATGTATATCGATAGGCCCTGCCCTAAAAGAAAACAATGAATCAATTAGTGGTGGTTAAAAACAAATAGCTATTCCTTTTTTAAGACGGCTTTTTCCAAAAGGATAATGAATTTAAAATTGAGAAAACATTGGGGTTCTTCCAGTCCTGAAGGCTTCGCTACAATAGCCCCATAACTCTAATTTTTGTTCTACTCGGGATTTCCACCACTTCTTCGGAAGGTTAATGGGCTTCAATTATTTTCGATATGACATTTCGGAATGCGTTGTACAGGGTGAGTTAGTTTATACTAGCAGGACTCTGGCATTTGATATAGTACCTTATTTTAATTTCAGTAAGTCATATAAATATCATCATATAAATATATATCGGCGAACGCTTCGTTTTTGAAGTACATGGTATCAATGTTTTGGATTTTTAAAAATTTTTCACACAGCTCCTGCAGTTTTTGAGATGATTTATTCAAATTTTTATCATTTGTTACCTAGGATGGTCGTCAAGTTTCAATGGGTCTAGATGATTTAAAAATCTACACAGTGATATTTTTTCGGCGGTCAGTCCCCGTTTTACTGTCCACAACTTTTTTGTGGTGCGCCACTGACTGCTTAACCACAAAAATTTGAATTTCACGTTGAATTTAGAAACTTTTTGGTCTTTTACAGTTTTATCGTCTCTGTAACCGTTTTCCAGTAATTTGAAAAAAAAAAGAACTTTTCGTTTAAAAAAATGTTTTTGGGGGTAATAGCATAAGTGCAGCAAAATTACCGAACATTTTTGCACGAAAGCGTGTAATAATAATAAGCCAGAGCATTATTACTTTACCAATAATCTGGAATTATTTTATTTTAAAATTAGATGTTCAAAAGGCAATCCATTCTGTTGAATACATGTTTGGCACAGCATTAATGATACGTTCTTTCAGAGACTTTTTCAAGTTACTCGAAAACAATTACAGATACGATAAAACTGTAAAAGACAAAAAAGTTTTCAAATTGAACGTGGAATCCAAATTTTTGAGGTTAAGCAATTAGTAGCGAACCACAAAAAAGTTCTGGACGGAAGAAAAGGACCTGACCGCCGAAAAAATATCACCCTGTAGATTTTTTAATCATCTGGACAGGTCGAAACTTCCACTTGTGCCATTATAGGTAACAAATGGTAGAAATCTTAAATACAATATTTCAAAAACTGTAGGAGTTATGTGGAGAATACAAAAAAAAGTCTAAAACTTAGACACCCTGTATTTCAAAAACAAACCGTTTGCCGACATATGTTTATATGATTTACTGAACTTAAACTAAGGTACTCTCGAATACCATAGTCCTGCTAGTATAAGTTGACTCACCCTATACACATACAAGGTGGTATTAAATAAGTGTTCGAAATTTGACAGGGTTATTTCTCATATAGTTTTAAGATGGAAAGTTCTTATAAACGTGTGTCCTAGCCCGATTTTAAAAAAATTAGCTATGTATAAAATAATATCTGATTTATTTTTTCATTTTTGATACTTGGTGTCTTGAAAAGTAAAGGAGCTAGGACACATTTTATAAGAACTTTCCATCTTAAAATGATTTGAAAAATCACCTTGTGAAATATCGGATACTTTGTCAATAATACCCTGTATATGTTAAAAATTAAACCTGGATCCCATTTTTTAGGGGATCATTTTGTTACTCTTTAAATTGAAGAATTTTTTGTCACTTGTTGAAACTTAATTGGAAGATCAGTTAAACAGTTACAGGAAAAATGGTAGGATGTTCAAAAAACGTAATGACGGAAATTTTCTGGGAAACGATCGACGAGTCAAGTGACTCATTACACCTATTATCCATTTTATATGGAACAGTATAGCAGAAATAAAAATCTGTGACGCCATAGGCAATGTTTACTTCGTAGACTTTACTTGGTTTTAGTGCATTTGCGGGTATTTTTAAGCACGAATTTTTTTCAATTTTTTCATAAAGCTTGGTAAAGTTATGGCAGCTATAATTTATTCCAGAGTTCAGAATTATTAATAATTATACATAGACAGACAGAAAAATGCGCTATTCCAATCCACAGAGTTTCTTACTGTCCCCCGGTGTCTTTCTGAAATAAGAATATATCAGCAATCTCTATTCGTAGGTCGGCGACTGTGTGCATTTATTTTAATAATGACCAGAATTGATTCATGTGATCAGTAGTAGGAATGCAATTCCTATGGGTTGAAGACTTAACTTTTACTGCCATTGAAGAGAAGATTTATTTTCTGTGAAAAATAGTTTAAACTTGGAATTTTTAGCGTTTACTGAAAAATAAGTACAGTGGATGTGAAAGGCGTAATAAAAGTACAAAATGTAATTAATATGTTAAAAAAATTGAAAATACAAAATAATTTTAAAAAGTTAATTTTATTACTTAATTTTATGACTTACTTCATATTCATTGTTTCTATTTCTGCGTAAAAGCTAAAAAATTCCAAACTTAAGCTTTACTATCACGTCTGAAATTTATTGCTAACGCCATCAAATTGATTTATTGCTGATATAGATGAAGATCGATGATTGATAATTGTTTCAGATAGGTAAGTACTTCTCTCTCTCTTTCTCATTAAGTGAACACTAGCCTCACCAACGTTATCTCTTCTGCTTGAATTCTAGGAACTGAGTAACACGAAAATGATAGTGATGAAAGGTTAATTCACTTCTAATGACTCACTCAATCACCTTACGTGGACTTCTGCCTTCTACGTATCTGGAAAGATTTTTCACTTCTCTTTTGATTTAAAAAATGTTTCTAACGTTGCACACAAATGAAAATTGCTTTTTGGTTGATTAAATGAGAGATCAATATTCTTTTCTGGAATTGTAAATGAAAGTGGAATATTCTTATTTGGACAGGGTTTTCTTTGTTTTCAAAACCTACAGCAATATTCTTGCGTGTCTTGAAATTATGGGGCAATATACATTAGCGCCAACTTCTATGTTTAAAAAATAACAACAAGCTAATAATGTGAACATGTCGACAAACATTTTCACGAACACTTAATGAAAGGCCTTCTAAGGGTCTGGAAAATCAAATTCTGAAGATGCATTGGGGAAGTCCTGATGGAGTCAAATGCACGGAAAAGTTTCCCTCTTTTCTGCTATAACCGCTTGTGAAGCAAGTTTATTGAAGGCGAAAAACCTTTTATGTCAATATTTATTGGTCGATCATCATGCAGTACTGAGAGTATTGCGGGGTATGAGGACAAGGACTTTAAAATTATACCAGAATAAAAGAACGTGTTTTCTAAATCATTTAATTCGGGGCGTATTTATTATTTCAATTAATCGACTGATTATTTATCTTGACATCTCCAGAAATATTCTATGAAATATCTCTGGCAGACATTAAAAAACATTTTCATGGAAATAATGAGTCTGAAGGGCACAGCTTAGGACCAAATGACTATTGCCCGATTTTTTCCTGACACCCAAACCGTCCTCATTGTCGGCAACGCTGTTTTGATTCCAAGTCTTTTCATTAGCGCCACAAAAGCTGCGATTGTGATTTTTGAGTTTGTCGAACCCGCAAATTGTTCTTTGATAATGCACCGGTGCCTCCCTGTGGTTTCGGATTCTGTATCTGATTAATTGGACTGAAATAAACGATGCGACATCAAGAACGTTTTTAAGGAGGAATATGAAGGAATTAAAAGCCCGTTCCAAAGTAAGTTCTCATCAGAAGAGGAATATTTAATAGAGAAACGAGAGAATATTCAAGTTAGTTCTGAACAGGTGTTTAATATACAGGAAACCAGAAAGGACTCAGAGGTCCTAAGCAGCATCCCTTTTAAGTGTTTTGAATATTTAATAGACGCAGAAATGGGATTTGCCGAATGCCGACGTCACTTTCTCTCAGATTCCCCTTTGCATCACGTAAATAACGCGAAATACGAGCATCATATTTTACTTTAATATTCGGAAAATTGGATGCTTTTATAACTAGGACATGCTGAATTATGCAGCAGGTCGAAACGGCTTTTTTACGCTTCAGCTTTCCATCCTTTCAAATTAATGCTCGTTTTTAGTAATAAATGACCAGTTTCGTTTCATTTGTAATTTCTAAGTCGCCTTTTTGAACTGGTACCAGGTATGAATGAATTAAAATACGTAAGAATATCACTGCTTAAAAGTCTGGGAAATTGCTTAAAATCGTTGAATCTATGTACTACATTCATTCAAGGGTAGGTCGAAATTTATTTATTTGAGGTGAACGTAAAAATCGATATAAACAATGTAAAGAATATTTCTTCTAAGTTTGTAAGGATTTTCCTGGTACTTTCGGTTAACCCATTTCTTTTCTGAGGTGCGCTAATGCAGCACACTAGAATAAAATATTCTTCTATAAAGTATTAGCAAATTAGAAGAGATTGAACCTTTTGACAATTTGATTTTTAAAAGGATTGAAGTTGTAGCCATTTTATCTTATTTCATTGACCTTGCAACTCTCACCAGTTCGGAGGTAGCATTAGTGAGTGCACATACAAAAGTGCATTCTCTACAGGGTGTATCAGAAATAAGTACGTTAATTTTAACTGGTGGTAGATCTCGTTAAGGGCAACATTTCTTTTATGTACCATTTTCCTCGAAAACCACTTTTTCATTCTTACATTTCCCTCCTTAAAATTCATGACACGCCAATCATGTTTGTTGTCGAGTTAACATTATTTTTCAGAAAAAAGGGTCGGAGATTGATCTGCTGATACGCGTACTTTTGTCAACAAATCAAATTTATTTGGTGCTGCGACCGTTTTTTCGTTAATGTGTCCTTTTTTTATTACCATGAAACTCTACTTAACAATATAAATTTACTTTATAAGTAAATCTTGTATTACAATTTAAAAAATGAATCACCAATAATCGTAAACATTTTAGACGTTAAAAATTCGGCGTAGGTACAAAAACTTGCTAACCTTTTTTGCGGTTTTTTTTGGAATGTGTTTATCACTCAGTCGACTAGGTCAGTGTCGAGTACTGAAATTTGTCCAAAACTATTTTTAAGTCTATCTTGAAGATGAAGGGTGATCGAAAAAAAAGTATTAGGGAAAGCTGTTGTCCTTGAAGAGTTCTACCACCAGTTAAAATTAACGTACTTATTTCTGATACACTCAGTATAAGTTATAACTTGTTTAATTTCCAAGGATATTGTTAGGATTTCTCCCATATTTCTTCATCTATGCTGTTTTTTGTTTTTTTCTCCTCTCGATACATGCTGCTTTCTTTTGTTTTCCCAATAGTTCTTGACGATTGTTCGAACCACTATTGAATACTAGTGATTAGCTAGTGTTCTGCGCCAGTTATTTGTCTGAATTCTTATAAATTTATTTTCCTTCAGCTTTAAAACTGAAATTTCAAAATAATGAAATTAAACGATAAGGTCAGGAAAGATTTAGAAGCATCTCATGCTGATGAGGCAAAACAAAAATCCAATTTAGAGCACCTTAAATCCAAATTCATTTCTTCGGAAGGCAAGAATTAAAAACATAATAAATTAAGCTTAACGGGGCTTTCATTGCAGTTGAAAAGTAACATTTTTCAAACAAAATTCGCAATCAAATAAAAAAAACC
The DNA here is from genome assembly GCF_039881205.1 of Euwallacea similis. Lineage (NCBI taxonomy): Eukaryota > Metazoa > Arthropoda > Insecta > Coleoptera > Curculionidae > Euwallacea > Euwallacea similis. Next base: position 2,668,285 of record NC_089624.1, read on the forward strand.
AGAAGTTCCCCGTCTTATCCCAATAAGGGAAGTTTTCTAATTTTTCTTCTCAGTTCGAGCACCTGCGGATTTTGTTAAATAAATATTAAAAACTTATCTGGAGTGAAAGATTATGGCAATTCTGTCCTGATGTATGTACAAATTACTGCAAATTCTTCTCTGTGTTGGAGTAATATGTATGAACGAAATAGGGGCAAAAATGAAGAGGTAAAACTGGGCTACAAAAGAAAGCCCAGCCAACGCACAAAAGGGGAATAATTTACTCGTTGACGTAGTCTCTACTCGATGATCACGTTAAACCATAAAAGGGACCGACATTTTGATAAGCAGCTTACCCAAAAACAAAGAGAGGAAAATATCCGTTCTAGGCTTTAGGTATACGCTATTAACATTGTCTTATTTTGCAGTGATAGGGCACATTGTTTCTTTGATTCATATTTTTGCTTAAATAAAATGATAGACTTGCGAATAAACTTATTAATTTTAAAGCTATAAAATCAGCAAAAAGACACCATAAAGACAAGCATCAGCAAAATTTTAAATTGTCTATTGAAAAGACGAATTTCATCGTCAAAATTGAAATTTTGGAATATATCTGTATATCTATATATCTCAAGAACTACTGGAGTTAAAGTTTTAAAAGCCCTAATGTTCACTCAAAATTTTTTTCTTTCCAACATAGCCAAGTCATCTATTTTCCGCTTCAAAACCATCAGATGCCACCTCCAGCCAAATGCATTGTAAGTTATCGTCGAAAAGTTCGTTCTCTGGCAAATGGAGATACAACTGCGAAGTTGTTCTCCGTGACAATACGCCTGCTTTGGCAAGTCGTCTCTGTATAAAGGTAGAGTTTCTGTTTCTCTGTCGTAGAATAAAAGGCCGCAGTAGGCCTTAATAGTTTCCCAGGGGCGGGGATAGGGGAGCGAGCGTCGGAGCATCGCAACATTCGACTCGTCTTAATTCCCATTCAAAAGACGCCTACGGGATCTTAATTGAAGAGATTTGTGTGTTGGGGAGAGGAATGTTGACGAACTGTCCCAGATTTTAAACTAAAAATGATGAAAAAACTCCCGAATTTGATAAGAACGAAGAAATCAAAACATGCATCAGACAACATTGATAGCAAATATAAAAAAACATCATACACATAGAAACTTGATCAGAGCTTAAAATCAACAAATCGACAATTTACAATAAGAAACAAAGATTAAACAGAAAGAATTAGGATATATAAATATATTAAAAAACAACTTAAGCAATGTTGGGAGATAATAAAAATGTATCAATTTTAAAATATCAACTGAAGAGCTTGCAGGACTAGAAAGAAATAAATCAAAACTCAATTGAAACTAAATAAGCTTTTAAGCTACAAGAAACTGGTAAAAGTCAGTCTATAATGCAATAGGTAAGGCATATGGAAATTTAAGAAGCAAAAAAATTGATGAAAAGTATGAGAAAACAAAGGTTAAGAAAGTTACAAAGAAAATTCCACTAGAAAGAAGAAATACTGTCAAAAATATAAGGTATAACCATTGATAATAGAATGAAAAAAGAGGCATTAAAAGAACCACAAAATTAGAAAGATATTTACTTTAACATGAAGAACAGAGAGAACGGAACAGACATGAAGTAAAGCATGGAAAAGATTGAAAACCAAGATTGCTGATAGCATCTTCTCTACATTATCTTTATCTATATAAACAAGGGTTATAAAATATCATTAACCTATTTTAATATTTTAAGCTCAGAAGGAATCATAAAATAAACTCCGAAATTGGATAGTACAAAACATTGCACAAAAAATGTTTAAGTTAAATTAGACATGCAATTTCAAAACATAGAATTGAAACATCAGGAATTGATGAGAAAATCAGACATCAAATAGCAAATATTAATATAAGTGCAAGAAAATGGAAGCAAAATGCAACATGGGTAAATACATTTTGAAATATGGAAGGAAAAGCAAATGTAAATTTAGAAGAAACAAAATTTGAAGCAAATAAAATTCTGTTTAAACAAAATATATGTCAATAATGAGACATGCAACAAAAAAGAAACCAAATGTCTAATAAAAATTAAGATTTAATTAAAAGTAAAAAAGAAATACGGTTTCAATTCATAGGACACAAGTGCTCAGGTTTGAATATTAAGTTTGAAGTTATTTTAAATCTCGCAAAATTTAAATTACTCAGACCAAAATCGACATACTATACAATTCATAGTTAAAAAAAAAATTAACAACATTCATCCATTCGTTGCAGATCCCCCAATATATTAGGCCGCCACTCAATTTTATAGATGTTCTATAAATCTTTCAGGAATAATTTTCTAAATTATCTAAAAGTTAAGATATATTATAAAATTACTCTTAGAAAATGTTTTCTTCGCTTTCCTTGCGTGATTTGCATGTTTTTCTTATTGACATACGTCATTGTCCTTGTCATTGTCACACCGAATTGATTATATTTAAATGTCAGGTTTCGCATGTTGTCTGTCAGTTATAAGAACTAAATATAAAATAAAGATCATGGGAATGAAATTTAAGGGTAAATACCTGTTCTAGCGACCATGCACCAGAGAATGCGCGGAACTACTTACATTCTATTTTTTCGTATTATAATAATAAACACTAAGACCAATTGGTAAGTATCCTTCCTTCAAAATGTACAGCGATGCCAAACCACCGCTTTGATGTTTTTTGATTAAGTTGCACCCGAGTAATTGAAACCATGCTTCGGTTGGTTAATACCTCGTCTCCATGCAAAAGCTTCAGCTTCAGCTTTAGCTATTGTTAATAGTTGCCGGTGTCGATGACGTGTCAATGCTGATACGGAGATGCTTTCGTATACGGTTTATTTCAAAAAGACATAATTATCAAGTCCGATCCGAAAAATTAAATTTCGTTTCAAAATTGCCTGGAATAGCAAACAAATCGGACGACCCGTCCAAGACATAAATAGGGGCGAGCAAACAAAATTAGAATCTTGCGGGAGTATTATTCTATATATCGAAACCAGATGTGTCTATTGTGTGCCCAAATTAAGTTTTGTGCAAATTTAGTGGGCGCTAGAGCAAATAAACCCGACGCAAACGAGCACCAAGCGGCCAAATACTTCCACTAATGGACAAAGCTGCTTTCCACAAATATTTCCTTTAAGGGAAAGTTTGACTTTTTCTCGAGTTTGAATTGCAGGTAAGCAATTCCAGAGAAATTTTCAAAGCGATTACCATTGAAATTTCAAGTCAAACTGAGTTGTGACCCAAAATTTTGACCAGCAAGTAATGGATTTCGCACTTCACTTCTGTAGAGACCTCTGAAATCTCCCAGTGCCATCTCAGATAATGTTTGCCTAATTTATTGGGGGGTATTTTCTTTGGAGTGTCGAGGACCCGACAGGTTACACAAATATTTGCAAACTCTTATCAACTTCATCCCCACCGACAACGCAGAATCATAATTATTTCAGAATAATTTTCAACTTATAATCTTGTTTCTGACATATCGACACCACAAATTTACGGCTCCTTATTACTTGCCTTGTCTACGAATTTATGTGTCGAACAAATAACTTTGTAAATACAAAAATAATAATAATTACAGCCAACTGATAGTTTTAATAATAGCGTTATGAACGAACCTATATGTTTTACTATCCAAGCGGGCAGCAGTTTATGACCTGCTTGGACAGCTTAGAAAGTGATAAATGTAAATATAAAAGTCACTTTATGGAACACCCGAAATTACCTTTATTATTATATCAGCGGGTCATATATATCTATTAAAGTGTTGCCGTAAAAGTTAAGTTGTTAAATACTTATCTCAAGCCCAATGAAGCAGTGGGCTTGAGCTAGAAACTATAGTAGAAAGTGTTTATAAGAATGACGTGGCATGCCTGCAGAAGTTTAGTCTCTATTCCTATACTGCTTCTGGCAACATTTAAGTACATAGATATTTCTTTATATTGCAATCATATTAAAAGTTCCAAGGCGTCCTTAAAGCCACTGATATCCCTTATAATAATTCCGTCCATAAATGAGCGTGGGCATTTTGGATTTTGAGGGTAACAGAAACGTGAAAATGTAATAAATGAAAATCATTAAAACGATATTGAAAGTCGGTGTTTTTAAAATGATTTTTCAGACAAACATTTAGGGTCGGTCCTTAAGGATAAGATTTTCTTTGCTAAAGAAAATTGTATGCAAATAAATGTCTAAAAGGAAAAAAAAAGCAACCAAAATCTGGCAGTAATGATGAAAGAATTAGATATTGAAAAACGTTATACAATGATATCAATGTCATAATTTTATTGCAAAAAGTCATCTAGAAGTTGACAAATTTACAAATTCAAAAATACGTAGGAGTTCCAAATTTAATGAGAAAATACTGGATTTAATTCCAACGAAAAGGAATCAAAAGGAAAAAAGTTAGATGTGAAAGACTATTTATGACAAAAAGAAGAACCAAACACTCAGGAAAACGCATGCTGAGAAAAGGAATTTTAGGTAAGAAATGTTTGTTCAGTTTGATAGTTTAATTATTGTACCAGCGATTTAGAATAGGGAAGAAAAGAAGACTCACTCTTTTTTAGCACTCCTCGATTAATTTCAATTTTCAAATAAAACAAGTGGAAAATAATCAAGTCGATAATCAATAGAGTTTTTACCGACGAGTGAAACCGGAACAAAAAAGAATTGTGCATCTTGTTCTGGAGCCTTTTAAGAATGGGGATCTCGTTTACTTGGATATCTGTGAGATCAACGAAATCAGGGAAAAATTGCATTATTTAGAAAATTCAAATTACGCATTGTTTGGTGATGTGATGAAATAGTCAGATCTAAGTCTTCCTCAATAAAGGCACTCTTTAAAACTAGAAGCATTCACAAACCAAAAATTATATTGAATCCTACTCTTGATATTGGTGAGGCCCTAAATGTCCTAGTTTGAATAATGGGATTATTTTGCTATTGCACACGTGTTCGTCTTGGCTTTTTTGCGATAATTTACAAACAATGTTTTTTTTCCTAGGTAGACATCTAACTGCTTGCTTTCACACAAACTGCTATCTTTTGTATTTATTACCATTTGAAGAATCCAGCAAATTTTCTTTCTTCGGATGAAAAATATCACCATCTTTTTTGATCCTACCTACTTGTATGTGATGTAACATGTAAAATCCTGTTTGCACGTAAAAATGCATGGTATAATGATGGTATAGGGATAACAACTTAGATCAATATTTCTGTACTACTCAGTTGTCATTTTAAGTCATAAATTAGCGTCAATTTCAAAGCTAAGATAAAGCTGTTTGTGATTTAATGGTTAAACCATAACGAAGACTGTAGTGGTATCTCCATTACTTGCTTGGAATGTGTGTAAAACAGACTTATATTTGGCATTTGATGGCTAACAACTGAAAGTTATTTAACTGAAACTCAGCTATTAATTGCCCCGGCTATTCCTTTACTAAAGCTTAGATTACCCGAATACGTGCAGCTCTAAAACGATTACCCTCCTCCTACATACATCTCATACATTACAAGGCCAAAATTGGATTTTAGAAACCGCTTTGTTCAACCTCGCGAATTTCTTTGCAATCTCGCCTAATTGCCATATACATAGTTTTATCACGGACCTCGGGTTCTCTAACTCTATTAAGTCACAGAATAATTTCATCGATTTGTTCTCATGTAGCTAAAATTAACATTATGAGGTACCTTAATGGTTTTGTCCAGGATCTAAATATTAAAACCACTCAGCTCGAATTCTCTGCCAAATTTTTATTGGCTGAAATAATCCCTCTCTAGAGACAGGCGCACCGCTCTATCCTGGAAGAGTGTGTACGGCCAAAGATAACAGGGCGAAAGGCCGGCTTAGTACCTCTAAAAGGAATAGAGCGATCCAATTTCTTTTTTATCGACGGATCATATGTATATAGAGACGTTAAGTGGTAAAATCCGTGCCAAAGATCCCTTGCTGATGTTTATTTTGTATCAGCGAGGAATTGGAGAGTTGTTTTATAGAGGTTAAAGTGTTTGTCGCCTTGTCAAATTCCTAGTTGAAGACATTTTTATGCCTCCTTATCGATATGTTGAGTACCTTCAAAGGACGCGGTTTCTCAACTCACATAAAGCACCCAAGAGCCGTAAAGTATTCGGTATCGTGTACAAAAATCTCCGCCTTTGAAATATTTAAGCCCTCAAAGCCTGGATAATCGACTATTAAGGTGGACGAAGCCAGAGGCCTTCAAAAATAACCCGCTATCTCGGACAATAGCTTTTATGTTTAGGTTGTTAGGTTTATTCACGTGGAAAATAACCGGTAATATCGCTAGTCGTTTTGGTTTAATAGGACCTTATCAAAGTAATTTTAGTGGATTATCATTTTTTCGAAAATATAATGAAAATGTACCCCCTGAAAATGCTAGCAACACGCATCTTCGAGGTTTAGGCATCAAATAAATTTAAATTCGAACGGCATAAAAATTTCTAAATTATCTTCGGATTGCTAACTTCAGATACCTTTTAATCCACACCTTATCTTGATTAATTACTGAAATATTTTTCAAGACTCAAATGAAAGGAAAAATGAAGTTTTGGGGATAAGAGGGGTAAAAATGAGGTAAGGAAGTGCTGAAAGAGGAAGGAGAAAAATAATGTAATGCGGAAATAAATGCCAAAATGAGAAAGACAGAGAACATAATTTAGTATTATATTTATCAGAAAACTCTATATCGTCCTAAAAGTAGATTTGATGGAAAAATATGGTGTTTAATAATAGTTTCGACTCGGTATACACTTTAAGAAACAGCCATTAAGCCCAACCAAATGTACTCGGGCACCTTTCCAATCATCAAAATTACAGCACAAAACACAAAAATTACACAAATTCACAGAAACTACAAACATTATGTGTTACTGAACATGTAACTTTGCTAGAGTCGCTCTTAAGAGTTTCCTGTAGATGCGTTATGGTTGGTCTCAAGGTTGAATTTAGGTGTTAGATATATGAGGTAAATATACTGATGGTCAAAATTAGCGCACCACTTATAAATGTTTTAATATATAAGTTTTTTCCCAAGTAGGCGTGTAAATGACGTATTTTCTTAAAGAATCAAGTAACACTGTACACTTTTAATTGTTTTTAATCCATTTTGACATTTGTTGAGACACTTGTTTTACACCATTTGCAATATTGCATCGTTATTGTCAACAAGTATTGTATTATTTTGAATTTTGATTTTGTGTGTACTTATTGAAATGCCTCCAACAAGAAATTTAAGCGAATATGATGTGGTCAAAATTGTAACCTTGATGGAAGAAGGGTATACCCAATGTGAGGTTGCCCGAAGGTTGGGTGTTCATCATACCATCATTGGTCGATGTCTCCAGCAATTTAGGGAAACAGGTTACCATACTAGACGACCAGGGTAAAACTGACCAAGATCCATAAACCAAGTGGACGATCGTTTTATACGCCTGCAAGCTTTAAGAAATCGGTTTCTCACCGGAAATGAAAAAAAAATCGACTTCTAGATGCCCGAAATGTTACGATTTCTTCCAAAACCGTAAGAAGAAGGCTCAATGAATCAAGATTGAGTGCCAAATACCCGCAAAATACTCTCTCTTAAGCACAACTGTTAGGACTTGTGACGTATTGTTTTATTACGGATTAAAAGTTAGTTTAACAAACTGATGTTACGCCCATGGACAACCCCAGCCATTGGGTAATACTGTTGGAATTCCCAGCGCTTAACACCCATCTTCGGCTGAGGGAAGTTATTTTATGATTGGGATTTCCAGCACTATTCTTTGTCGGACTAACATTGCGAATTTAAATTAAAGGTACCGCCAAACGAATACAATGGCTGGGCTCCAATAAAAGCCCAGCGATCGTGCCTCTAAGTGCTACGCTTTAACGTAACAAGGTAGCCTAGAAGCCGCTAATGGGGCCCTATCGGGGGTACGTCTATGGGCGTTACACCTCCGTATCAATACTTAAGGAGGGTGCGAAACTGAAGAAGCTCTCTTTTCTCGCCACTTCATCACGGACTCGTACGCGTTAAACTCTCGTCAACATTCTTTAAATAACGCATTTCTCGATATTGTATAGTTGTTAATGTTACCAATAAACCTTTGTTAAGTTAAGAAGGTTTAGTTTCTTTTATACGCGAAAACAGTGTCTCTGAGACTGCGAACTCAGGGTGGTCCTTCATAATCGATCAATCCAGTCCACGATCTACGCAATTCACGGTTATCGTATCGAAAGGGGTGAATCGACCCAACCACGTACACGCGCCAAAATTTGGACCTAACAACAACTCATAAGCAAACTAGGCTTGATTTTGCTTGAGAACACGTCGATTGGGATTTGGATGACTGGAAGAGAGTTTTGTTTACTGATGAAGTCAAAGTGGGCCTAAAGTCTTCCGATGGACGTACTTTTATCTGGAGAAGACCAGGTGAAAGCCACAGCCAAGCATGTATGGTTCCCTAAATGGCTTTTCATGGTAGCGCAATAGTGCTTTGGGGCGGCATTTTTTTGAAGGCCCGTACGGACTTTGTAGTGATCCGAGGAAGAGCATTATCCTCTCAAAGGTAGATCCAAAACATTTTAAAAAAACGTGTCGTACCTTTTACACCTCACATTTGCAACAATTTTTTGCTTATCAATGATAATTCCAGACCGCACTTAGCTCTAATCGCGCGCGAATATCTGAACGAGATTGGCATTCAACGTTTAGTGTGACCGGTGCGTAGTCCTGACTTGAACATGTTTGAGATTATCTTAAACGACATATTCGACGACAAGATCCTGCTTCTGACAACTTGGCTGAGCTGGAAAACGCAGTTCCTCAAGAATGGCACAACATACCCTAAGAATTCATCACAAAACTTTTTAATGGCATTCCAAGAAGTTTGAGAAGAATTGTTCGAGCTAGAGGCCGGAATACACGATATTGAAACTGTTAAAAATGAGAAATTCAGTTTATTTTCGATTTTTGTTATTCGTAAATTTTTAATAAATCTGAAAAACTAAAAAAAACTGAACTAACCTAATGTTGCCCAAGGTAACGTAGGGGAGGGGAAGTAATTTAATTCTATTACTTCTTTTCTCAATTAAAAAAAATAATTTTTATTAGGTGAGTTTTATTAAAATTCCTTTGAAATTTATAGATAGTGCGCTAATTTTGTCTATCAGTGTAGTTAACCACTGCTCACTGCTTTATTAGTTTTATACCTATGTGTATATTTAATAAGCAAAGTTGTGCCGGGCTAAGACGATTTCGGTTTTGGTGTTGTTCATATACTTATAGTATGGATCTTATTATTGGAAAATGACTGCAATCTTGGTTTTGGTTTGGTGAGCTCGATTACGTCTTTATCTTGAACATGACTTTTATGCAAAACAAACTTATAACCACATTAAAAGGGTGAATATCTTGCTGAAAACTATTATACCTGGAGTCCATCGTTTTTAACTTAAAAAAGTCTCGTTTTCTGTCATACTTGAAAGATTAGTTTTGATATTTTTTTACATTAATTGAGCTAGCATTAATTATGTGCTTCCGTTGGTCAATTATCAAATATTACATCGGATATTAATTTCGCATCTGTTATTACAGTACATACGACAATTATCTCACATAATATGCACCTAAATGAAATCTTATCCGTAATCCTAATCCTTGAATACAAGGGCCGATCTCTGAAACACAACCCAGATAAACCGTCGAATGACACTAATCCAGGAATTCAGGATGAACATCTCTATACATAATATCCGGGCAAAGGGAAAAAATCGCAACGCCGTGGATATAGAGCCGGGGCTTAGGCTTGTAGCAAGCTAGAGCCCGTAATGGCTGAATTACGTGTCCAAATAGGGAAATCCGGTTAAAATTTGCAGCAGAACGGACGAATTATCTGACGAGAACATTTGCTTTCCAAGAGTCAGTTCTCACGGGTTACGATGGATAGTTCGATCATTTTTACTGGCAGAAATTTAATTTATCGAGCATGCCGTGGTGTGGTGGGTTTGCCAGGAATTTATGAGTTCGTTTTCCTAGGACCGCCATTTACCCACACCACTGTTGCCTCAAGATTAATCCTTTTTTCTCATATTATGAGCGGCTAGTTTTGATTAATTGCCGTAGGCGTCAAAATTACTTGACCGCAGTTGCCAACAACTAATTAGGTAACTAGCTTTCTATGGGTTAATTACAGTGTCAAAATCAGATTGTTATATTCGTGATAACCTATGTTCTAATGAGCCATAAGAAATTTTGTTGTCTAAACGTCGGTGCCAGTTGATTTTGAATAGTGGAGAATATCAGGTGGAGTAGCTTATTCAATTCCCCAAAAGTTGCTTTTTAAGCCAAATCACACCAACTACGATGCTCTTTCTGTTGGAAAACAAACAACTAGAAGGACGAATTAAGGAAATTCTTTCTTCTCCTTTTTCTGTTGAACAAGAACTCCCTCAAGGATTGTCGCTTTCACGCTTTTTTTATAATGTATACTATCACAACATGTACAACCATGCTTTAAAGGACAAAAGTGTATAGAAACACAACATACATATTGTAATACATTGTCTATACTGTACATGACAACACAACTGAGAAATAGGTGGAAAGCCTTTGGATACTAACGGATTATAATGACATGCTTCTATAAATAGAGACTAACACCACATGCCACCAAAAACCAACTTCTGCTCTCAAATCACTAAATTAAAGCAGTCTCCAACATTAATAACAGACGGTCACACAAATTAAATAAAAAAATACGTAACATACTTAGGAGTAAAAATCAACAAAGAACTGAAATTGACTAAACACCTTAGAAATAATGGATAGTATTTCCTAAACGGACGAAACATTTTCGATGGATGCACATTTTGATATACGATGTATAAAGATAAATACATAAGTACAAAAACTGGACCAAAAATATACAAGTCCATATGCAGACCTCTAAACTACGAACACAGACTAAAGCCAACTGCAACAGAAAAAAAAATGAGTACATACAAACATCAAAAGAAATTGTACTAAGACTGATTCCAAAGATACCCCGACAACTCGCTATACAATTCATCCAGTCAATGGCTAAATGAACACACACACTTGACAAGAATAACTGAAAGACTGAAACAAATTCAGGCAAAATGGAAAGACAATCGTCACAACTAGACAATTCTAAACCCTCTTTGCTTTACAAGACAACCCCGCTTTTTTTTTCCTTCAACCACCCTATTGAAACATTTCCAAATGTGTTATTTTTTCTTTTTTTGAATTATTATTTATGCATAGATGTAAGTGTTTTGGTCACAAAGGCAGAAGGATCAAATCGTTGATAGACTTTTTCTATGAAAAAAATGATATGTAAATTTGCTGGCTACATTGCCGTTCAGTACAACCAACATCTCATGATAATTTGCATTTCTTCGCGAGAAGGTCGGCTAAAGTAGACGCGTTAAATACGATGACAAATTGAGTCTGCTGAAATATTCAGGGAAAAGCAAAATTGGTGAGATAATTTTTTTAAATTAACCGTAATTTAACAGTTTATACATCATACTGTGTTACACGTTGATACATAGGGTGGTCTAATTGCACGGGTATCTTATAAACAAGGGTTTCAAGGTCGGTAAAATTATAAGACGTTTCTTAGACTAGAAGAACTTCTAAAGATATCTAATATGCAAGCTTTATAGATTATTGGCTTAATTTTAACTTACCTCACTTATCTTCTATTAAACCCGAATCAAAATTCACTAGCAAAGCAGTGATAAAAATCATGGAACTGTTGCTACATATGTATTTGGCACACACACATATTTGACACATATTTGATTTTGAATCTCACATAAAATTTTAATGTTTCCGTTGTTGCACTTTTTCACCGCCCTTTTGATTTAAATTTGGTTTAGTAGGGGAAGTTCGTGCAATAAGACATCAGTTTCCTTTAATAAAACAGATTCCTAATAAACCCCCAAATTTCTCTCCAGCATGTCATAAATCGGAGTAATTTTTTTAATATTTAAAGTTCGCTGTAATGCACGGAAAGTTTAGCGTTTAACAGAGAAGAATCGCCGGCAGAACAATCATCAAATTGTAATCAGGGGCGCACTAAATCATTTCTCTACCCGCCCGAAATGTTGCAGCAGCTGCGTGGGCCTAATAGACATTATCTGACGCTAGATGGCTCCATATTACTTTTTGGGCTTCTCCACAGAATTTCCTATACACAACTTAATAAATCGCCTTATTTATTTTATGTGACAACACTCTTCAATATGAATTTACCGGTACAATAGGAAACCGCTCATTTTTCACAAAACAAATTTAAGTTTCTACATCATTTCTTGTAATATACACCTAAACGCGTGACATTTATTTAATCTTATCCTCCATCTAACTTTTCAAATATTTCCTTTCCTTGCAGACAAATAAAATCTCTCTTCTAATGGCCTATAGTATTTCATCTCGATTTATTGCCAGCGATAGCGAGTCAATAATAGAATATTTCAAGAGGCTCTACTATAGTAGCCTAACAGATGCAATAAGAACCGAAGAAGACTGTAATGTTTTCCCTTGTTTATATGGAAGATGATAAAGCGCAAGAGAGCTATGAAATATTTTAATTGGTTTCATTTGAAAGTAAAATATGGAAAAAATATTGCCAATAAATATCGAATACTTGAACATACAGAAAAAAACTATATTCTCTATGTTTGTCGTAATGACTATTTTTGCGTCTGGTGATCAAATCATATTAAAAGGTAATTTTTCCGCTTTGCTCCTGCTGTGCAATTTCAACCATGAATTATATATCATAAATTATTTATATGTTGCTTTTTTTTTGCTAAGATGTCCCATCATTTTGAATCACAATAATTTGCTCATCCACTACAACATTTTTTTAAATTTTTCAGTCGTTCTCTTCATTCACAGTACTCTATTTTGTCTCATTTCATTTTTAACTTTAATCAAGCGTTATGGCACTAAACTCTTCATGTCTTTTGGGGCCCGATTCTATATATTAGAGGGTTGAACGCTCCCCTGGGAATTATGTCAAAGTGGTTGAACAACTCCAATTAACAGAGTTACGATGTTTTGAGGTAGTTTTTTAGGAACTCAGCACCAAAAACCTGGTTTATGACTATCTGCCATTCCGACGAGGAGGTACATTCTTCAATGTTTTTCTTGAAGAATATTCTTTAGGCTTAAATTTGACATTATTCTTCTAAAAGGACATTTTCGGATAGGGATGTCGTTATCCCTGGAAAAACTTCAACTTGACTTTTTACCCTTTGACTTTTTTTTATAGAGGTTCGGGAAATGTTTTTACGTACACCAATCCATTGATGAAAGGTCTTGTTCGAACTGATAGTGTGGGGCTCCAGTGTTCAAACAAAAGCTCACTACCCTCTAAAACCCCCTTTCCTCTCTTCACCCTTGATCCCCCCCGGGACCGCCGTAAGGCATTACTTCAGGGGGGGTGGTGGTTCCTACTGGCGTTGCTCCCTTCTCCAATAGAGGACGTGGTGCCCCACTCTTGTGTCTCTCTTAACCAACTCCCCCCAGGTCACTTTCCGGTTTATCACAAGCACCGGCATGGCTTCTGAGATCTACGGAGACTTCAAACCCTCCCACCTCGCCAAGGTGAAGACACATCGGGAGAGAACCTTTGGCTATAAGCATTGGACATCCCTGAACATAGCAATGTACAAATCTACAATAATTACAAGACGTTTTCAACTTTCCCACCAGGAATGGAACAATTCTGCTATATTTACCCAACTCTACAGATAAGGCAAAGCCACTAATTATTGGTTACATCAAACACGTGGTCGCGTGGTCCTCCCCCATCAATTAACTAAAATTTTGTGATAACTAAATTAAAACTTCCTAGAATACAGACGTTAAATTCTTGATATATGGAGCACTGTTAATTTTTGTTATCGTCTCTTAATATGATGCTAAGAGTGCCATAATGCCGCTATCTCCGCCTCGTGTAGCTGTAGCTACAAGCGGAATCGTATTTTTATGCATTAAAGTGGCGAAATCGCACCGTTGCAGGCTGTTTTCCAAATAATAGATAGAAATTTTGGCAAGCACGTCTTTGCCTTCAGGATCGTTTGCACTTACCAGATAGCAAGAGACTGTAGTTATAGTTTAGCAACTTTAATTCTTAGCAAACTTCGCTTAACTGGCCCCATTTTATGACTTGTACTATTCCCATTCCACATGGAAATATATATTATTATTTGGAATACTTGGTATTGATTTATCGTTCTTGGCGCCCTATAAAATTGAGAAAAGGGGCCCTTTAAATCTCTTAAGATGCCCTTTTAAAGGTTTTATACCTCTAATTGATAACAAACATCGCTCGGAGGCAGCGGCGCTGCGAAAAATCGGGAATTCGTGACTGAAATTTAATACCACGCATTTTCCGAGGAAAAGTGAATGTTAATAATAATAATGCTCACTTTGTGTATTTTGTATTTTTTTCTTTCTGTTTTCTTGTTCAATTGTTCACTCGCAGTGTTTTTGGGAAAATTGTACCCAACTACCAAGTCACCTTACTTCCTTAGGGAGCTGCGAGAACAAGAGCGAGAATCTGCTAACGCTAGAATTGACTGACAACAAAAGGTTAAACAGGAAGAAACGTCACCTGCTTCCTGATTCCTGCCCTTTTGTGCCCTTCAGTAAATGTTCCAAGAATAATTATTTTGTGTAATTTAGCATCGCAAGGCCTTAAGCCGAAGTGAATATCTAGATATAATGTTTCTGTCTTTAGTTTGATTGAATACGAAATATGGACGCATTAAAATAACCTTAAGAAAGTACACCTTTCCAGGCTGTTCCTCTGGATATGGGAAACAATAAAACTCTTCAAGACGTTTCTTACTGGCCCAATTTAACGCTTGCGCATACGGCAATAACAAAAGCCTGATGTCTCCAAAACACGTGAAAGTTTAGCAGTCGCGCGTTGTCTGTTTTCGGGAAAGCCCGGACGCTCTGCCCACGAAACTTACGATAAAACTGGAAGTTTCAATGTAATGAAATATTTGATTGTGTGTTTTGCACACCACGAATTTAATTTTGAGAGAACTTTAAAAGACAACTATAGAAAAATTGTTGAAATGGCATGAGTTCTTCATTAAGGAGTGTTATACGTCATGAAGTTATGAACATTTCTTTTAGTTAAATTTTGCTTAGATTTTGGTAAGTTGAACCCCAATTGAAAGTGAATTTTGCTTTGAAAGTTAGTTTAAGAAAAATTTATTGTTATTTTAATTTGGAAAAACTGAAGAAAATCCTTGCATAATGGACAAAAAAATGTGCAAGAACTATCTTTTATACCAACATGTAAGAATCGTTCTCTATGTTTATATTTAAGTAGCACACAACTGGAATATTTTGAATAACATCGATCAAATTTAAATTGAGAGTTTATTGAAATAACACCGTTGATTAAACCTTCGAAATATTTTTTGTCGAACGCGTTGCTTTATGCAAAAGAAACACGGGAGAACTTTTTTCTTTCAAATTGAATGAAGAATTTCGAGATTGAATTGAGTCAAAAAGAAAACATCATTTTTTTTCTTGGTTGTAGTTACTAATAATTGGTAACGTTCAAAGAAATTCTTAAATTGAAAAAACAATATGGTTTGTTAATAGATTAATTACAATTTATGATTAAAACATAATTGAATCAATTATATTTCCATTTATGTAATAGAACTGTTTAAACTCAAAATGTTTCAATACTATTTCCCACTTTCTTATAATTTAGTTAAAAATACTACTACCAAGGGACCTACACCTTCAATGTACATTTTTACGTTATCTTCCGACGTCATTTGAGGTTCTTCATAAATTGTTTCTGCTTATAATTACTAAGTTCTCATAAAATACTTATAAAATTCAAAGTTAAGAAAATGACAAATTTTTGTTATCTCATTTGTTTTGTTTCAGGTTGAAATTATGCCAATGAATGAAGAGTTGTATCTTAATGGAGCCAAAACGACGAGAAGTGTCTACCAGCAGTCCGGTACTGGGGAAAAACACGTGCTATTTTACCCCACATCCCCGAATCCCTCAATATCCTCGGATGACAGAAGACACTGGAACCAAGATTCTTCGTCTGCAAACAATGTGAGTCTCCTTTTATTACCAACATGTGAAAATTAATTAAGATGAAGTTTTGAAAAGGAAGTGTGCAAGTGAAAATTTTGAACGCCCAACTAAGGCGGTATCATCTCGAGGTCTTTTACTCTGATTACAAGAAATTACGTCTCATTAAAGTCACCCTGGACGATTTACGGGCGAAACCTCACCCCGTGCGCTGTTCATAAATCAAAACCCTGCTTCTTATCTTAACAAGACCACGTAAATAATAACTCGATTTTGGAATTTTTTCGGTGCCTCAAGTATTTTCTACACGTAGTATCGCTTTCCTTTAAACCCTCCTTTAGAAATTTCCTTGCGACACTTGATTACTACGTCGAATCGATACACTTTTAAATAGAACCAGGCAATATATTGCGGAGTGTCTTGATTACCTACCTAAACTACCTCGGGTTCATTTAAATATTCTTGGTTGAATTGCTGAATCAGGAACAAAAGACATCCGAAATGCAGTCATGTAAAGCACCCTGTGCCATGTCGGAAACGATTTGGGTTAGGGCAAAGCAAAACAACCTGCCCTAGGACAAGTGTTGCAGTCATAAAGACATCGTTTTTATTGCCCCATCGATTTTCATTGCCCTGTTGCACAGTATTTCTCGCACAAGGTGGAAATGCTACCGACGCTTTTTTAGCACTGCACTAGTCTTATATTTTATGGCTTTGAGTTGAGAACATATTTTAATTAATTAATTTAAAAAATCAAATCAAAATCGAAGAAAGCTTTCAAATTAAAAAACTCTGTCCCCTTATCGTCTTAAATAATAAAGCAGTTCAAATTTAGGAATTGCACGAAAACCATTAATTAGATAATTAGCATTAATTTGGTACCTCAGAGCATAACCAGTTATAATGAGACTGTTAGATTATTTGGCTATGGTCTCATTTTTCGTATAAAATTAGGCACCGTCACTGTAAAGAACAATTCAGTTTTTATTCTAAAAAACTAGTTTCTAATTCAGGTTTCATTCCGTTTTGTCCGAGTTTTATATTCAAACTTTATTCTCGAGAATTCATAAGTCGTCGATCTGAAGATAGTCCCTGAATTTTTAATGAACTGGACTAGTTAATGAGAGCAACTAAATTTCTTCTTAAAACTATCATTTTAATTGATAGTGACATTCCAGATCTGTAAGTAACTAAAAGCCGACAAGATGGACCTAAATTTCGCTCTAGATTGAGAATTTTGGTTTTCAATCAGAGTTTTTAAAACTCGGTTAAGATTTTCTTAAATAGTATATACAGGATGAGTTTTTTGAGTATGTCACGTAAATATATCTGAAGTTATCAGTTTTAGAAGAAAAAATAAATAAGGAAGGGATTGTATGAAGGGGAAAAACTTTTGGCATCATCACTGTTTCAATTTAAGGTCACCTTCAGGCTTTAATCAAGGTTAACTTTGTATTTTTAATTGGAAACCCCACATTTTTTAACAGATTCTGATTTATTGTTGAAAACAAATATAATGCATGGTGAGGATTTTCAAAACCGCGATACATTTTATACTTGGGCTCAAAAAAAATCAGATAAAATGATGATTTTTTTTTCAAATGTGCTGTTTTCGGACGAATCTAGATTCACAAACCATGCGGAAGTTAACAGGCACAAGATGCATTACTGGGCTATTGAAAATCCTTGTTGGTTGCGAGAAGTGGAAAACCAGCATCCATGGACTGTAAATGTTTGGCGTGGCATTGTGGATGAACATTTAATTGGCCGTTTTTTATTCATGGAAATCTCAATGCTGCAAAGTATTTCCATGTTTTTAGCAAATGATTTGTCAATACTTCTGGAAGAAATAACTCGACAAATGACCATGTGGTATCAACATAACGGATATCCAGTCCATTACGCAACAATTGTTCGGGAGAAAAATTGAATGAAATATTTCCCCAAAAGTGGATTAGTAGTGGTGGTAATGTTAACTGGCCAGCACGTTCATCAAGCTTAACATCTCCATATTTATTTCTTTGGGGATAATTAAAAGAAATTGTTTATGTTGTGCCAACAACTGCTGAAAACATGAAAGAAATAATAAGAGTAGCTTGCCGTAACATTCTATCAAAAATATTTTTCAATATTTAATAGTCGTTTAAAATAAGAATCGCTAGATGCATTGCAATAGGACATTCTTTTGAATATTTATATTATTGAATTATTTAAAAAATATGTTTTTTTATTGCTTCTGTTGAATGTATTAATACTAGCATTTTTTGTTGAAAAAGAAATTTTTTAAAAATATCAATTTGTTCCAAAACTATTAATTGAATAAAACAATATTTCAAGTAAAAACATGTTCATTTTCAACAATAAATCAGAATCCGTCAAAAAAATGTGGGGTTTCCATTTGAAAAAACAAAGCTGACTTTGATTAGAAACTGAAGGTGACCTTGAATCGAAACAGTGACAATACCAAAAATTTTCCCCCTTCATACAACCCCTTCTTTATTTGAAACTTTTTCTTCTAAAACGAATAACTTCAGAGATATTTACGTGTCACACTTAAAAAACTCACCCTGTATAATTTGACAAAACCACGAATATATCGAATCCGTAGTTTCATTATTTTGAGAACTGTAAGAGCTTATCCTGAACAAGTATTCATCAAACGGTATAAAACGAGTAAACTATTATAATTAATTACTTTAAACTTTCGCGACTAGTATTTCTAATTGGATATGTTTACATTCGTATGGGAGCGTGGGAAATAGCCAATTATTTAACAAGTGCTGAAAGTCATACTTTAAAACACACTGATTATAATTAACCGAATAAGGCAAAGCAAATTTTTTTGGTACACATGATTTTAAATTTTGTATTTATTGTCCTGAATTTGTTAAGCTGAAATCATAATGTCGCAGTAAATTCCTCAAAGCTTTGAAATCTATGAATGGCATTTAATTATCAATTTAAATGTCAAAATTTAACAAGTTTAAAGGTAATTGATAAAAAATTGATAATGACTAATGACTTGAACGAATCTTTCATCCATGAAAGGTGCGTAACAGTAGTTTCATTTTTACCACCAGCCAAATATTCTCGAAAGTCAGACGCCGTCTAACTTTTGTCGCCGTTAGTTCCATTATATCCTTAAAGGTTTTTAAATAGAATTGCGTGTTTTACTCCTTTGGAGATTCTTTAAATTGTTTTATATTCATAAGTTCTGACGGATAATATAATATTAACCTGACTATCAAATTGTTCCCTTACAAATACTGTTAGTAAAAGTGGACATATCGGACTGGAAGCTAAAGAATGCCGAAATTCTAAACCAGCAAATGCAAAAAATGTGTACCATTCGTAATAAATTGTTTTGAAAGAGAAAGGGGTAACAATGATTTTTTGTTGTCAGTAAATGCAGTCAGAGAAGCAAATAATTTATTTATCTAACGCACCACATTTTGTAAATTCTGTAATTTGCGTGTATAGTTTTTTAGGGTACAGCTGTATTAAAAATTTTAAATTGCTACTTCAACAAATTCTCGCATATAATTTTTTTAAAATTCAATTCGAGTTTTTTTTAGAAGTTCACAGAACGATCTCTATTAATAACTTACTTGGACTGCAGAAATTAAAGTAAGGTAAGGTTTCCCAAAGGTACGTTGGAAAGTAGGTAACTATTTAAAATTAATTATAATCGCCAGTTTTTCGAACATTCATAGAGAACTTAAATATTTGATTTAATTTAATTAATGTAAAGTATTACGAAATATAAAGTACAATCAAACAATTTCGATAATCTATTGCGCAAGTAAAGTTATAGCACGGAGTATAGTTTAGTTATTGATAGGACCATATTTTGCCTATAACTGAGTACAATAAATATATTTTCCATAAAAAATTTTTTCATTCGTGTTTATTGTTAGGTTGGCTGTTTACTGTTATGATGACATGTCATGAACTTTACTGCATTTTGGTTGATACCAATGTAGGTCAGGATTGTAAAATGTAGGTAGGATTCCTTAATGCACAATTGAGAGATATTGCTGATTTTCCCCTTCATTTAGTATGTGGTAGAAATATTTTCATAGGTAGTGGTGAAATTTTTTTCCGCATATGTCGATAGGCAAATTAATATCAACCAAGATATTGAAATAACTGGACAGTAAATTGTTTGTTTACGAGAATTGCCCATGTATGCCGCTAATCCAGCTAGCCAGACCACCAGCAACGATCACAGAAAACAATGCTTCATTTATATTTTAATTTAAAACATTACATTCCAATTAAAAAGGCACCGCAATCAATAGCAACTCTAAACTGGTGAATGCCAGCTTACAAATTAATTCTTTGGTTTAGAGAATAACCGGTATTGCCTTTTATATATCACTTTAGTTTGTTATTATACGATGGAAAATATCTATGTAGCAAAACTTTTTAATTTCGCAACTTGAATTCTGAAAGTTCGAAATTGCGGAGAAAATGTGTTCACTAATTTCAGTTATACCAGCTAATTTACACAGTAGCATGTTTTATCTCCCTTGAATTCTATTATTTCTGGAAGCTTCTATACTAATTTTGGTAAACATAAAAAGTCAATAACGTTATGCTTTGATCACATTACACTAGTTTGAATTCATATAATATATGGTAGGAAAATCAGAACCACCTGTTCAGTTATATCATTTCTTATTGCTAAAGTAATGTCAAATTTAACTTAAATTCTTTTATTATGAGGGTGCGGGAAAGTGATTTTACCACACACATTTGCGACATAAAAGTAGTACTTTGCCGTAAAAATCATAAGAAAAGGTCATTTTTTAATGTCAAAAACTTCGATTTGTTCTTTATTGCACGTGTGCATATTGAATTTACAGAAGACAACAAAGTTAACTTACATGCGGTTGAAGCAAAACTATTATACTTGCGAAAATATTTTAATGTGCTCGAGCAGTGGAAGAGCAAAGCGGAGAACTTCGCTTTGCATCGTTCGGTTACCTGCAATTAACGTGCGGTAAGGTATCACTTTCCGCACTCGTAAGGCAATTAACTATATCTTCCTATTGATAGATACCTAATATTCCCGTCAACGTCAATTAATCTCAAAGGCAATTAGAGTATGAAACACGACAAGGCCCCATCCCTAGCAGAAATCGACCACTAGTAGACAGATAATAGCATTTCGGGACTGTCCCCCAGCGGTCAGAATGGTCCATAAATTAATTTGGGAACAATAATGGTCTCGATACCGATTTGATTTCACTTAATTAAGGCGATTAAACATCTAGGTACTGATTTTTATAGCTTACGAAGTTAAATACGAGTTCTTATGCCGCTATAATTTTATGTAAAATAAAAAATCAACACTAATCAGAATTCTAATCTAGTCTTGGGGCATGTAAGATGATGGTTGATCATTTTGAGAAATCAAAATAAACCAAAAGGATAAGCCTAGTGTTCTTAGCAACAATGTTAAACAATAAATTTAATTATTAATTCGGAGGAACTCGAAATGAAATTGCTGCGTCGTTTAGACTGACAAGGGGTAAGAGTTTAAAAAAAAAATTTTTTTAAATGTTTTTTATTTATTTCTATTCTTATCCACATTTAGATTTTTCATCACACGTAATCACTGATATTTTTGCTATAGCTAATTTTTAAAACTGATAAACCGTGGTAAGAAATATTTTCTTCAAACACAAGAAATTCGGAAATATACACTCACTTTCACATGAAATGCACCACCCAGTAATAATAATAATTAAGTCTTGTAATTTTGGCAAAATAATGCTTCATAATAGAGTATCAAATGATCAGACTTTTAGTTAAAAGATACAACATTTGATAATGAAAAAATTAATAATAAGTGACATCGCCTCGTACGGCAATGCAAGCACGTACTCTTCGCGGTATACTTTGCAACAAATGATCAATATCTTCCTGGGGTATTTCATTCCATGCTACCTCAAGATGATGTCGTAGGTCATCCACATTGTTTGGAGGCCTCGGTAAATTTCGAAGACGGCGACTCATCATATCCCAAAGATGTTCGATGTGCGATAGGTCCGGTGACCGTGCAGGCCAAGGCAGTATTTCCAATTGTGCTTCTTCCAGGTATCGTCGAGTAACGTTCGCACTATGTGGTCTTGCATTATCCTGTTGGAAAATGCCATTTGGCAAAGTTTGCGTGAAAGGTATTAATACTGGCCTCAGAACATTGTCAATGTAACAACGTGCGTTTAGGGTGCCTGGAACGAACACAAGAGAATATCTTCGGCCAACACATATCGCACCCCAGACCATAACACTAGGTGTTAAAGCTGTGTGCCGCCTTTCAGAAAATTGCAAATTTCTTCTTTCACCTCGGTATCGTCTGACTCTTTTACGACCATCATTGATCCATAAACAAAATCGCGACTCGTCACTGAAGACGATATTGTTCCACTCATGATTCTAATTAAGTCGTTCTTGACACCAGGCCAATCTGGAAGCTTGGTGTTGGGCGGTTAGTGGCAGTCGTAGATTTGGGCGGTATGAATGCAGGCCAAAAGACGAAATTCTTCTGTAAACTGTTGCCATCGACACCCGACGATTTAGAGCTCCCATCCAATCTACTGCAGCAGACATTGTTGTTTGAAATCGATCACCAATGGTCATCCGTCGATCTTCACGTACGTTGCTGCTACGGGGAGGACGTCCAGCTGGATGATGTCGCTGAACCCTGTCTTCAGACCACGAAGACTATATTCTCGCAATCGTGGTGTGGTTCCGATTCATTCTTCGGGCAATCTCACGAAAAGAAGTCCACCCTCTTTCATGCCAATAATTCGCCCTCTATAAAAATCCGAAACGTGGGAAAAATTTCGACGCTGTCTCACTGGGGGCATTTTGAGATGTCTTGTTCACAGTTCAACAACAAAATAAACTGATATTTCCATGTAAATATTATTTTATTTATTTACAATTGAATAAAAAATCTAATAGGTCGATGACAAAAAAACCACTAGCATTCTTTCTTTTTTACTGAAAGTCTGATCATTTGATACTCTATTATGAAGCATTATTTTGCCAAAATTACAAGACTTAATTATTATTATTATTACTGGGTGGTGCATTTCGTGTGAAAGTGAGTGTATTAGTTTGAAATTTTCACTTTCAATAATGAGTCTAGAACGACACTGGATTTAAGCGGATCAAAATACAAATTGGTGTGGAAACAACTAAGATCATAAACTATCATTTATCATACAAGCAGTGGTGGAACGCATCTTAATTAAGGCACCAAAAACTAATTCAAAATTCTCTGTTTATATTTAGACTGAAATTTTAAGTTTAAAATATTTGCCTGGATTTTCACTGGTTCGCTAATAATTCAATTAAAAGGTCTTTTTTGGGGATTAAATCGAATTACAATTCAATGTTATACCATTTAAACAATGGTCTAACGTGTCTTTTTCAAAGCAGGTGCGAATCAATAATGTAAAAATAATAACTAAACATATTGAAAATATTTCAAAATACATATAATCTGTTTACAGTTATTTCGGAATATTGACTTTCAAATTTTCGAACAGAAAGTCAATAGTTTTTTAGACATTCGAAATATTAATTTTGTACAGCAAATCCTGTATGATGTAAACAGTAACGGAACATATGTTTTTCTAAGCCCGAGAAGTTCAAAAATAATTTTGCAATTGGATTTCCGCTACAATGTCGCAGAATCCCAGTCGGGCAGATTTTTTATTTTTTTCCATAGTTCATGGTCCTGGAGAAAATACCATATCTAGTTTGCAAAAAAGTTTCCATGATTGCCTCCCGCACGTATGGTTAGTACGTAACATTTCACACTCATGTGTTAACAGTTAATTTCTTTGCTCGTTATGTAATGAACTATTATCTAACACATGCTAAAGTGTTTTTACCAAATTCGATCACTGGTCACTTTCCGTCGCGTCATTTGGTCAACTGCAAAGAGTGTACAGTAAAGCGTTACTTTTCACATTTGTCAGGTAAATAACTACATATTTTCAAACACACTAAAATTGATTTCATTATAGAATATTGAAAATTCGAACGAGTTTGACGCGAATTTAATATTATTTCTATTAACGCCTATTTTTAAATATGCACAAAGGTCAATACAGGGCATTTTTTATTTCGTCTGGCTATCTGTATTTGCAGGCGCAGACGTGGGCATTGATTTTAAATAAAAGCAATAATAGTTATTTCCAATACAAGAGAGCAATGGGCAGGTTTTACTATCGTGACATTTTTTAGTTAAGGAGGGAAAATGTTTATTCAGAAATGGTTTTGTAAATAACAATTATCTGGTTGTATGATTGCTATTTAATTTATTTTAGTTTAACAAAATCGTTTGGTGCCTTTCAACTGGAAGTATTTTCAATTATATAAATTTTTTTTAGTCAATTTCTCTATGCCTCTATTAGCGTTGCAGTACCTCTCATGGAATCATTAATAATTGTTCTCGACAGTAAAAGAAATTTCGATTCTCTCTAGATTTTAGAAATTGTAGGAAAAAAAACATTAGTTTATCTACTAAAAAAAGTTGGAAAGCTAACAATCCATGAAATCCTTTTGCAGTGCCGGAAAAATAAACCTTCTAAATTTCATGTGCGCCACTGTTTCAAGTCGGCCAAAAACGGATTAGGGTCTAAGTTCCTTATGATTTACAATTCAAATCCTGATAAACGGAAATTCTTGTGATAGAGCAATTAATATTTATTGCTGACTTAATGAACGCTGCCGTCTCTCTGTTTGTAATAAATTTGTTATTACGTGAATATTATCCGGCCGCCCTTAGGGTTAATAAATTTGATTAACTACGGCATAACTACATGAAAAAACATTCGCTTTTGCATGATTTTACTTTGATGAATAGCTGTTCGCAGCCCACTCATTAGATAATCTGACGTGAAAAAAAAAAAATAGGCGTAATTTGCCTTGGGAGAGTGGGGTGAGAGGGAGAGAGGAAGTAAACAGTCTCCATTTAAGCCGGTCGCGATCAAAAACTTTTCTAATAAAATTACAACTTATCCGGCACAATTTGTCGTAATTGGTGTCGCCTGGCAAGACGAAAACCCAGAAATTAAAGTTTTAAGTGAAGCCGCGCTTAGTTCCGTGCAGTTCGGCGAAGGAACAACAATGTCGCAGGAATTTCCTGGTGGAAAACTTTTACCACTGCACGCAATATTATGATTCGTCACGGATGAAGTTGAGG
The DNA here is from genome assembly GCF_039881205.1 of Euwallacea similis. NCBI lineage: Eukaryota > Metazoa > Arthropoda > Insecta > Coleoptera > Curculionidae > Euwallacea > Euwallacea similis. The sequence continues at coordinate 2,693,659 of NC_089624.1, forward strand.
AGAAAACCTTTAGTTTTCTATTGAGGTTTTGGTTTTGAAAAACCAGTTTTATTCACTGACTATTACATATTCTAAATACAATGTACAATTTGCAGATCTGAAATTAAAGTTCAGAGCCACCCTAAACATTGTGGAATTAAGCATAATTTTGCGGTAAAGTCCTTTAGATATATGTATATAGAGGATATATTTAAAATAGCGCCCAAGCTCTTTATTAGGACTTTGTAAATTTTTCTGCGGCCTCCATAAAAATAATTTAAGAAAATTAGTTCGACTACTTTTCTCACTATAAATGCAGACAGTGGAAAATGCTTCTATTTTAATTTAAAAAAATATATAAAAACCTATCAAATTGTATTTTATTCGTTTTGTGTGGTGTTTTCAATATAAGTGAGAGCTTGATCTCAATTTAGAATATATCGTGTATAAATACTGATAATACTGCTGATAATTTTAACCCATTTAAGCAATTTCAGTCCAGTGCTACCACAAACAGGGGAATTATAGTAAATTATTGATATGAAAGTAGCTCTATAATAGATAGGTTTAACGTCTACTTTTTCTATAAAATAATTTAACATCTTATAAGTTAAAGTCTCTTTTCTAAAATAAGTAATATCAGCATTAGCATGTAGCAATGCAAGTTCATTTTCACCACAAACCGGAGAATTAAATTAAAATTTATGCTACAAAAGTGATGTTATTTCAGTCAAGTTTTCTTAACGTATTTTCATACATTTCACAGTTGAAAGCCCGTAGTAGTCTGCTGCGAGAGATTCATTAAAGTATCTTAGTATATGCTGGCCTTTGAGGCACTTACCTTCTCTTTCTAAAATTACAACAACTTTTCTATATTTTTGGTATTCAGGTCCATTTGAAAAAAATCATTCTGTCATTCAGGAAAGAGCATACCCGATTCGCGATGTCCTCGTGTTGTCCCGAATAGTCCAAGTTTAGAATGTGACAGATCGCCATCAAATCGCTTAAGTTCAACTGATCTTCGGTCTCTGTTAATTTGGTCTGATATTCCCTAGATCTCTTCATCCTACATAATGACGTTCTCACCACTTATCCAACTATTTCCCACCTGAATAAACTTAAGAGCTTATTTACCCATCAATAGCGCAAGAAGGCGCCAACCTCACATGTGAGAATATTAATCAACAGAAACAATAGCAAAATTGAGGCAATAAACGTTGGCCTTGTCAGCGCCCTAGAATAAACCAAGACAAATTGCCCGTTAAATTTCCCCATTCCTGGCCATAATCATCATCCAATTCGGTAAATAAAATATGATCATATTAAACAGATGACAGAAAACAGATTACCTTTAATTTCCGACCGTGATGACGGTTCGGATTTCGGGCTCCGCAACGTGCGTTCCGTCTATTTTCAAGTTTGAGGAAATTGTTCCCTTTTGCTAGACAATGAAAATTTTCCGACGGAAATTGCTGGGCCAAAATTTATTCATGTCGGGGGCTAATTTTTATATCCAAAATTTGTCAGAGAAAATTTTACACTAGGAGAAAGTGAAATGGGATAAATACTGGAAAGGTGTTTATTAATGAACTCAAGATTTGATGATGAAGTTGTTATATGAGCTGATAACATTACGTTATTACTTTAGTAGGAGTATATTAGTGGTGAGTTATAGAATAAATATCTTCAAAAGCTTAGAAATTTTCCTGAAAATTTCCAATCATATCAATCGCCACAATGAGCTCTTTCTGGCTGCGCTGAGCGTGTTGGTCTGTGTTTTTTAATTCCCGGGACAGAGGCTTTCGCAATTTGGTAAGTTCCCTGAAACGAAGAATCTTCAAATTGTATTTTTAAGTTTCAGGTCAATATGTAATCTATATCTATACATACTAGCAGTGAACTTTCCCTCAAAAGACTCGAGGTTTTTCTGAAAATTTCTAATAGAGATGGGAGATACCCAAGTTTGCCAACTTCTCTAAGTTTAATCTCCTTTTAGGCCACACTAGATCTGATTTTTAGTAATTCGCGGATTTATCCGAAGACGTAAAACTATGTTGATGTTTCTTGGATTTAAGTGTATTTATTAGGGAAATAAAGGAATTTCTCGCAAACAAGAAATACCTAGACTAACTAGGTAAGTTCATTATTTAAATAACTCCTTTTCAAATACAAACATAATATTCAAGCTTAATATAATCTAGGAAGTACGTATGTGTTTCAACTCCTGTTCCATAGCAAATACGGTAGGGAGAGACTAACGGTATAATTAACAAAATTATCCTCCCCGAAGAATGGCCGCACATAACTAAGAGCTTATCCGAACACAGGGTCCACAACAGTATTATCCCATTGTTTCTACAACGTCGACGTGTCTACATGCAGGAAGACGGACAAACCGGAACTTTGCATTAAATCACGAACGACGTGACGTGCAAGATGCCCGGTTTTAGTACCGCATTATTCAATGCCCCCCCGCTTATTATATGAGCGAGATCATTGACTATAGTCCCTACTCAAAGTATAATCCATAATCTATTTGCGTGAAATTTTTGAGCGAGTCGTTATTTGCAAGCCCCGTTCACACTGAATCGTCGACGTGATGCCCCGTTCGGAGAATTCAATTACGACAGTTTCAGTAAAGTTTACAAAGCAAATGCGGTCACGTGCCCACGCCACTTGTCAAACGTCGGACGCCTTCGTTTTGGGTGGCAGCAGTAACGAAGTAATCAAGATGTGGGATAAGGCGAACTGCATTATGCAGGAGATGGGGACGTACGTCTTGCCTTGGATATTACTTGGGCAAGAGGAAATTGTTTTGGGTTATGACCGAAGTTATGAACCACTGTCTGATAAGCAAAAGGGAAATGTGTCAAAACTGCGGATTTCAGATCAAGTTCTCACAGAATGCAGGATTTTCAGGAAATGTTCTATGCATCGAATAAAATCAGAAAAATGCGCTCCGTAAGCGATTTTCTCAATGAAAATTGATGGAAAGAATTCGAAGATGATGTGAGAAGCCAGTTAAGTTCAAAGAACGTGCCACGATTTCACAAGTGAGAGAGCACACGTGGCTAAAAAACCTAATTCGTAACTTTCCAACTAGGACATATTTACTTATAATTTCCCTGAAATACACCTGAACAAGATATTTCCAGGAACGTTTTAAACGCTGAAATAATGTTATTTTACATTCAAGATTTTTTATTTTATTAAATTTGTTATTTTAATTTTTACATTTGAAAAATGTTCAAAAACTTTTAATCGTTCTTAAAAATCTTTATTAAATAACTAATTAATGTTTATTATGTTAAAATTCTCATTACGAAAATGTCCAATAAAGAAAGAGGACGAAAATAATGAGAAAGGCAAATTTTAAACCATGAAATTAAGGGTTCGGGAATATAGAGGGGTGAAAACTTGATGTGTGCAAAGATGCTTAAAAGAGACCAGAGTACAAACTTTTCGTCCGTGTTTGATATTAACTATTCTATACTTGTTAGAGGTAATGCTTGTTACCTTAAATCTCAAATTTCACCCGTCATTGTCTTTTCAGGAAAATCCTAATTTTTATCTTTCAACCTTATTCAGTATATATTTTGCCCATGTGTTTCTAGGAATCTCTTCGCAAAGCCCGGAGTGATTACTAGCATTAGCTGTTATTCTAAGTGATTTATGAGGAAACTCATTGGGATTTAAACCATTTTTCAAAGTTTTCTCTGTTCATTTACTGTCGTGGTAATATCCAGATGTACAACTAGATTTAAAGATTAAGTTAGCACCTTCTATGAAATCATCGATTGCATTCCACATGAAGAATAACATTCTGACAACTTGTAAAAACAGAACTAGTCAAAGAAAGCATTGTATCAATAATAAAAACTCCAACCTTCAGTGGTTTTGTTGAGCGATCTAGATATGCTAGTATCTTCATCGGTTTATTCGAAAAGACCCCTTGCTGAAGATCCAATCCGAAATTTAGTCTATGTACATTGGTATTCTATTCAAAATTTTGTTCTTTTGCATTGAAGTCCTGTAATTCAGTTAAGTACGTTCTATTACTATCTACTCCTTCTCCACTTAAATCCATTAATCTTGCGCCGCCTTGTTACAGATTGTATTCAATAGCTGAAATATCCACTCAAGTTGTCATTTAATCGGTTGCACAACTCTGCCATCGTCACGTACTCCTTTCTGTAATCCATGTCGTAGATTGTAGGTATTATCTCCTATTTTATTCTTCACAAAGCCTCTCTTTTTGTCTTGGATTTCTTCATGTGATTGGATTTATTTTTAAACCAGGTTATACTTTTTTAATTTTTGGGTTTTTTAAGTTCTGTGTAATTATAGTTAACCTTTTTTTAAGCGACTGAAACTCACTAATTCACATCGGAGTGGTCCACCTGTTCCACTTTGTTTTCTATCTCAGACAAGGTTTCCACATTCACTGTTAATAACTGTTGATTGTATTACCTTATGATAAAATTATTCGACTTCTTTATACATATAGAAATTATAGTGGGTTCGTAAAAAACACATATAACATTTAATATTGAACATTTAACACATTTAAGCTGTAAGAAAACCAAAAATCCAAAAAGCCAAAATAGAAAGAGAAATTCCAACAGTAAGTAAGTTCTTAACAAAAATCTGATGTTAAAAGTACGTTGATTCCTAGATGTCAATTGATGTAAGATTGGGCGATTCTTTACATGATATATAGGGATTTTCAGTCATGTAAATATTTTGCTTTTATTCAAACGTGTTTTTCACCTAACATTATCTGTAGAATCCTCTTGGTGTTAACTTCTTAGTTTCTTAAGTGTGAAATAGTGTGCATTTTGGAGTGAAAAATGCATAACATACTAACATTTTTACAACCATTGAACGAATCATCTGATTCTCATATAGTGAAAATCAAATAATTTTTTGTTATTATGTTAATTCATTTCTAGTCACTGCTGGTGAAATTATCACAAGGTTAATCAGAAAGTGAAATTTCACTTACGGTTTCTTATGAGTAGCTCATGATATAATACGTTCTTGAAGTCACTTTTTACTGTTGCATATTTATATTCTCTATTATTCTCGACTCGATTTGCAGTGTTCTAACCAACATGTCGCGTCTATGAATATTGACACTTTATTCTTTAATATCTACCTAGTCTTAGTGGTCAAATTATATTGAAATAAGGATGCTCTTTGGGGATTGTGCTAACTTTCCCAGCTTTTCTTTGTTTGGTAAGAAAAAGATAATTTTATAGTATTATAAATATTTTGAGGAATGGAGTAGTGAAAATGAGTACACACAACATCAAACCATGTAACAACAAAATTATTTAAAAAATGATTATTTTATGATTTAAGACTCGATGCATTTTTGTGTTTCCCATTTAATTTTTGTTAAAATTAGGTGAATTTATTGAATTTTCTTTTATAAAAACTAGTTAAATTTAGTAGTGGAGAAAATCGTATATACTCGTACATCGCGGCTGTGAAATACTTATGATCCTCACGTGTTAGGTCCCGAAGCGCTACGCGCTTCGAGGTTTAAACTTGGCTTTCAAACTACTACTATTAAAATATTTGAAACATCATGATATTTCAAGAGAAATCCTATAAAGTGCATTAAATTTCATGAACTAAAATTATAGAGGGCCCTGACGTCCAAAAATAATTAACTTCATTACAACCCGATTCATTTGGAATAAAACTGCGTTCTAAATTGTATAATTCCTCGTAACTCAACGTTACATATAAAATGTTCAGTTAATTATTAACAGGGCAATAATAATATATTGAATATTTTTCAGACTCAAGACGTTTCTCGTCATTGAGAAAAATATTAGAAAATTTATTCTTAGACAGTGTATTTCACGAAAAGACAAAAACAGCCCAACCTACTTCCGAGATTGCAGAAGGTGATGTATATGTTATGTTCTTGAAAGAAAGACAATTGTTCATTTAAATGTCTTCAAATTTTGCATGATTCGCTAATAGTTTATTCAGTAGTATTAGAACTAGAATACGATTTTATTAAATAATTTAGTCTCAGACATGAACATTTCTTAACAAAACTCTTTGTCGCGCCTTGTTAATCGAGGACATAATTTATGCATATTTATGTTAAACGTATTTTTAAAGCTCGGAAAACGGGCGTTTAATTGCTTTAATTAAAATGGTAAATATTAAAGGAGAAAAAGCAGCGGGAAAAAAGACGTTATGCTTAAAAGGACACTTTTAGGCTTTATGAAATATTTACCCTACTCCAGTTGTCCAAAAAAGGGTGACAGAGCTTCGTTTAACAAAACATCACCATTGAGCTGAATATTTTAAGGCGACGAAGTGGCCTCGGCTATCTGAGTAATGGGCCAAGTTCGAATCAGAATCTGCCTCATTATTTAGGTCATGTCTAAGAAATAAAAATCGAACATGTCAGGTTTTTCATTCGTAGAATAAAAAATCAAAAAAGCTTTCAAAATTAATTATCTTATAACTTGGGAAATTCTTGTATCGGTTTTAAAGGGAAATTAAATGGTTTATGTAGACTACTATCAAATGTATTCGGTAAATAAATAATACATTTTCAAAGAGGAAAAAGTTCATTGTAGGCAAATAAGACCTTCGTAAATTCTGGACAGCTACCCTTAAATCCTATTATATTTAGCAATTAACATTTATTATTCTCAGAATACAAAAAATGCATCAGATAGTGCGACTAGAGAAATATTGAAGTAAGACGAGTCTGTAATTCACGAATAAAAGTCACTGGCAATTGAATAATCTGTGAATCAATGGGGATGAGTGCAGCATTGCCGAAATTAAAATTTTTTATTGTGGTTTTCAGCTACTTTCCTCTTGAGACCAGCATTTTTGAGTACTAGACTATACCGGGTGTCCAGGCGAACCCTGGATATAGCAGATTAACATGGGTAATCGGTTTTTATTTTTCTGCGCCTGCATGGTTTATCCATTCGAAAAGTTTTTACATGGAGGTCATAGTACTCAAGATCGGCCATCTTTCCGAAATTTTTTTAATCTTCTAATTAGAGCCGTTTTGGTTCAAAATGGTTTTAATTCATTTTAATTTTAATTCTCTTTAGTAAGTAAGATAAAACGACATAGTCTTTATGTTATCATTATAGCTTAATAAGAAACTTGTTTATTTACTGTGGGGACATCAAAGCAGACCACATGATAATTATCCTTAGGTTTTCCTCTTAATTTTTCACTGAACTAACTCGTAAATAAGTGGAAAATTGATTCGAAATTAGCAAAAAAAAAATCGTTTGACATGGGGTTTTTACGCTTAAGTTGTGGGCAACTTTGTGTTTGTTTAATTCTAACCTTGACTCTGACCAATCACGGCCTCGAATGGTTACGTAGGGTACTCAAAGTTGTAAAATTTGGACGCGTTTTGAGCCAAAATGGCTTAAATTAGGAGATTGGAAAAATTGCAGAATAATGACCGATCTTGAATATTATGACCTCCATATAAAAGTTTTTCAATTGAATAATCCGTGCAGGCGCATAAAAAGAAAATCGATTTCCCATGTTGATCTCCTATGTTCAAGGTTCGCCCGGACACCCAGTATACGACGTTCCATCTTAAAGACCTAATAGGGAATGATAGGAGATTTCGTGATATTAGCGATTTATGTTAATTTTTTTGGATACTATCTCCGTTTGTTATGTTTATTTCGTAGGGGTGCGTGGAGGAAAACACTTTAATAAATAAATTAATACCTGCTATAGTTCGTTAAAATACTAATAATTTTTTTAGAAATATTTATATGTAATTTCAGTTTTTAACACTTTGTGTACCCTATAAACGATACTGTTTGAGCTTTATGTTCTCCCAAAATCTTTACTTATTTTTGTTGTGAAGTAATCTCTCTTCCGAGGTATTTGTGACAAGTGGTGGTTCTACTTACCATTGCTGGATTAGATCTTCAATATAACAGCTGAATTGTAAACCTACTACCACCATAATTGCCTCATCTTTTTAAGAATCTCTTAAATATGTTTAACGATGAAAATATTCTAGTCGAAAGAAAGCTGAAAGGAGAAAGAAGAATGGAAAACTCCCGACATGACTTCTTGGCGCTATTACTACATGCATAAAACTGTCTAATCGGGTGAAAATCGGTATTTACGTCAAGAAACATTCACTTTTGTATTCTCGCACAATGGATAATAATATTCCAGAGGAGACATTAAAGTCATTTGTTAATCATCATAACTAATCTCGGTTTGTAGTGACCGATTCACTAACGTATGAAAGCACACAATCGTGTTCATTTGCGTTTAGATACAAAATTCATTTCCAAATCCGTGCAGGAAAACCACGCCTAACCAATTCTATGCATAATGAATGACAGAGACGCGATTATCTAGCAAATTGCTGTTGTTGTCTAGAGACGCATTTATTATTTAAACTCTCGAATTACGTTTAATCTTCGGCTGAGCAATTTGTTATTAAGGTCGCCAAAATAAGAAATAATAGATCCGACATCTGGAGCGGATGTAAGTCCATTTAAGTCTCCTTTTAGCAGGGATAAGGATTGTTTCTCTTATTTCTGCAACAATAAGTTGTCGTAACGGGGAGCGATGTCAGTGGCTGATAAAAGTTTCAGACCAAAAAGACGATTTGCTCGGGGCTCGCTGGATTGTCGAACGAAACAATATCGAATTATGGTGTTGATGTTGGATGTGGAATTGCTAGGAGATAATAGGAATTAGGAGTTTCAATTACAGCACTGATCCTGACTTGGGATAATGTGTTAAGTGGGCTAAGATTTGCCCATTTTTAGAGCGACGAAGGACCGGAATAGGCGAATTGCCAATAATTGTTCGCACTCACCTCAAAACACGAAAATTATAATTCAAATATGGATCAGATTCGTCAGAAGAACCACCTTTACGAGTTTTATGGAGTCGTTTGTTATTTTTTAGTCGCAAGTTGGTAATCCGGGTCTGCACTAAATAAAAAATATTCCCTATTTTTATGGCAATCTCTTTGCAAACGAAGGATATAAAATTGATATCGGGCCAAAGCTTTTGCAAAAACAGGACTATAAAACATGTCTGCTTCAACGAAAGACATATTTTAGACCGGATTCAGTCTGCGGCAAATAAAAATGCAGTTACTGACTCCCTGAATCGTCATAAGATACTAATATCTTTACTGTAGCACCTGGTAAGGTTTTCTATTGAATCTCTCTCCTAAATTCAATTGATGTACCTCTGGATATGTAAATGTGGGGCTCTATTGTGATCGAAAGAATCATTTTAATCAACAGCTCTCGTTTTGTGTTTTGCCGAATTTTCAATTGGCGTCGAGTGCGGCAAAGGCCATACAAGGCTTTTCAATTAAAATTTCTGTTTCGTCTCGTCCATCACGTGCTCTCGTTTGAAAATACCCGTTAAGTATTGGGATTTTTTGTATTTAGCAAATTATATCATTGTGGCTCAGTGGCTAAACCATTTGATTTTCAAGGAATCCAATTTAAATATTCTATTTTTGGTGGTAAAATGTGGAGAACTGAAATCACATTGACAATAATAGATTGGTACGTAGGTAGATCCCTTATAATTTCTACTCGCTGAGATAAGTTATGCAATTTCACCTCTCTCGGTATGGTGTTTACATAATAAAAAACCAATTTTATTATGCTAATTATATTTGCAAATTTAGCAAATCTTCTGGGAAAATTTCAACCCATCCTGGTTTCAACAGAATCCACATATGGCACATGCAATTTCCAAGATGACAAAGGAGTGTGAGTAATAAATAAGATTGTAATTCGCCATTTAAAAGTCATATCCTGAAATTCATCCCCTTTCTTCCACAAAAAAGTCGAGTTTTTTTTACGTTGATCAGTTGCCAACTCCTTAGATGTTGACCACCACTCACCAACAATGAATGCGTGTATGGAAAACCAAATTAAGAGGCTTCAACTTGGGGTTTATAAAAATAAAATTCTGTAGTTTTCCTTCATGGTTAGGAAGCTAAAAAATTGAAAATTCCACTCAGAAAATTTAATTTTAGTATTTGAATTGCGGGTAGAAAAAATGAAAGAAAAACAAATCGGAATTCTAAAATCTTGTAACCCTAAAATGAAACTTCTACGTTTAAAATTTATAGAAGAAAATGTCAACGTTATCTAGCGCTTAGTGAACTTTTGGATGATAAAGCTTTACCATGTAGATAATTAAAAATTTAGGTGATACTACTCATGAACCTTTATTTGCAGAATTTCAAGTTAAAATCAGAGCTGCCCACAAAATTATTATATCTTATTCTTTGCTAAGCTCTAATTACCTGCTGTGGCAAGACTACGCGGTCTAGATTTCCTCATACGAAGAAGTACAAAAAAAGACTCCTTCCTGTGATTTACAGACCCAACCATCCAAGTGGCTTTTGAATATTTCATTAAACGAGAAACATTCCGAATATATCCATCCTCCTGCAACCCAAACGGAATGCCGCAGCGTGGCACGGGCGAGATTCCTGAAGTTAATATTTACAAATTTACAATCTGATTTAAATTTTTTTATCGCAAGACAACAATAAGGATAGAGGGGCAAGCAAAAAAATACAGACACGCAGCATAATATTAATATTGCTCCGGCAGGGCAACTCTGGCAGGCAGAGCTTTCAAAGCTTAATTAAATGAAGCTTAGTTGATAACTTCGGAAAAGTGTCTGTTCATTTTCCGCTAATCTTCCTCATTGTACGTGTACTATATTTTAAGCATTACGTAATATTCGGGAACAGCGTGTCTAGTATTTCGGAGATCCTACTTGAAACAACTTTTGTAATAAACAAGATTTGGAAATTAAGTTTCGCTGTTTGTAGCTCGGCAAGATATCACGATGGGCCTAATTACGAATAATACTCGTGTTTTGTGGTATACGGAGACTGCATTGTAAATTCATGTAATAATAATACAAAGTTATTATAAATGAAATGAAGAAGAAATACAGGAGATGCACAAATAAGTAAGTTCGGGCAGTGAGAATTGACGCAAACTACAAGTTTTGTTGATTGGAATTATTTCTGTGAAATAATTTCAACTATTTTTCGCCAACAACTTTGAAATTGGCCTTTAAATTTCAAATTTACCTACTGAGTACGTAGTCAAGTGACTCTATCAAAACAGTCCCCGCTTGAATTTTCCGTAATTAGACCCGTCCATATACAAAGGCCACACCTAACACAATTCAGTTTTGATCAAAGGGTCAATCACGTCTTGTTTAGCGAAACTTGACCGCTACATTGTATCAGCAATTTCACGGGATATAAGATACAGAATATGGAGCTATTTCGGAAACTAATTACCTTGGATTATAAGAGATGTGTAACCGGTCTGGATAGAATAGAGTTAATTTTGATCACTTGTACTCATTATTTACTTTGTTTTGCCATCAAGTTAGATGTAAATTCTGCAGTAATTTATTTTGCAGGTAGACAGGTGAAGCAATGACGAGTTGAACTTAGGTAATTTAAATCAGAGCATGAAGATATGTTCCGAAGCTTCACTGCCTTTAGGAGTTCTGTAACGGAAGAAATCATTAGTACAGTGAAAGTTAATAGGAAAATATCCCCGAAATGGCTCTAATTGTTTAAGTGGTCGGATAGCCCGAAAATGGTCAAGAAAAAGAAGGAAATTGGAATGTTATCTGTGGTTTATCTTTGCACGAAGGGCATAAATTGGTCAAACGGAAGATAATCAAACTGGAAAGGCCCTAAGGATCGAGGGATATCGACCTTTATATTTTATTCGGCTGCTTGATAATGAAAGTCGCGTGCTGGTGAACTAATCGTAGCTTTTATCTGATTGTACTATAAAGAATGCGAAAGTAATCCGAGATACTTTTGCCTAATTTGCAACTAAGCTCAGAGTAGGAGTTCTATCAAATTACACAAACGACTTTTACCGCA